>NC_090267.1:146890209-147194459 GCF_040414725.1 Anabrus simplex | reverse complement strand
TAGTGTACGTGTGTCAGAGAGATATGGCTATGCTCAATTCGCCTTTTAATCGCAATCAAGGTGCCACCACCATCTCTTTCTGTCTGTTCTGTATGTTATGTATCGTGGGTTTGAGTTTTGTCTCTTGTATTAACAATATGTCTATGTCGTGTTCTGTGATGTATTGTTTAAGCTCGGCCCTCTTTGCAGGGTTATTCAGGCCGTTACCACTATTTACTGCTTAGGAAATTGATGGTATGAATAGGACCGACCATGATTTTGAAACATTGGAACACTCCAATAGTCAGGCATCACAGTTTTCTTTTTTACTTTTTAGTCGTTGCGATATATTAAAACTTTACTTCATCAATTAACTAGGCAACTTCCATTAAAAATATAGAGTAACAATATTGACGATGGACTAGCGCATACCGCCTACTACTCCTGAGACATCTATCGGTATTGTTTCAAGTATACATCCCTATTGAGGCAGCCCCGCATTTGCCTGGTGTGAAAAGGGGAAACCACGGAAAATTATCCTCAGGACTGTCGACAGTGTGTTCGAACCCACTATCTTCCGAATGAAAGCTCACAGCTATGTAACTCAAACCGCGTAGCCAACTCGCTCGGTGGCGATTGAACTAAGCATCCTTTTACCACCTCACCTAGACGTCCCCCACTACACCTGACTTTTCAGCTTCAGTAATTTATCTTTCTTCTATGAAAGTACATTCTTGTAGAACCTGAACACTTTGCAACATTAGCGGAAGTTTTGATCAAAGAATTTTATAGAATACAGTCCTTTTTCTGCGGTCATTCTCACAACCAGGTGGGGTGGTAGTGGCGGTGGTGATAATGGTTTTAAGAGGAGGTACAACTAAGCAACCTTCCTCTATATAACACTAATCAGAAATAAAACATGGAAGGTATCCGACATTTCGAAAATGGCCAAAGAAAGACAAGGACCACGAAGGATGTGAAAATGAAAGACTCCCTCATACGCAATACCATCAGCGCCGGAAAAGAAAAAGAGTTGACCAAGGGAAGTCGGATAGGTTAGATGAAAGTGAGGAATCTGGCACAAGTAAGTGGAAGCAATGCCAGGACTCAGCTAAGGGCCCCGTGGATGCCAACCCACTCTCCCAAATTAAGAGGCCCTGAGACCCCTTTTAGTCACCTCTTACGACAGACACGGGATACCATGGGTGTTATTAAACCGCCGCCCACCCACAGGGGTACCCAGGTGGTGTTGTGGGTGCGAATTGTGTTGCATATGTAGACTTCACCCACTTTTACGGTTGGATGTCTTTCTTGACGCCAACTCTATGTCGAGAGGTGTATTCGCTATTGCGTGTTTCTGTGGTGGTTGGTACTATGGCATGTCCTTTGTAGATGAAGAGAAGTGTATTAAGACGAACACAAGTACTCAATCTTCCAACCAGAGGAATTAATCATAAGCAGTTAAAATCTCCGGGCCGGTCAGGAAGCGAACTCGGGGCCCTCTGAACCGAAGGCCACTACAGTGACCCTTCAGTCGGGCAGCCGCTCAATTTGATATAGTACTTTATAATGCATGTTCTATACATTAATTATACTTGTAAGTTAATTTTATGGATGTATTGAATTAAATCAACTAGAACATTTTCACATGTCACATCGTTAGCAAGTAAACGCTGAAAATCCTGGTTTCCAACCAATCAGATTAATCAAATAGTATTTTAAGATTATGTGAAATTTAATAACTGTCGAAATAAACATAGGAAACGTAACGGTAGGCCTATATATAGTGGTTTTTTTTAGCAATGGAAGATCGTTGGGGCTCTGAAACGTATTGAAAGACGCGAAATACTAAACTGTTAAGAGATTTCTCTCAATGGCGCTCATGACAATATGCTTGTCATAACCGAGATCCACCTCTAGCAAGAAGGATACCTAGCTCATGAAATACAGTCCCTCAGAGAAAAAATGAAATAAAGTTTCTCAAGTGACCAAGATTGAGTTCATTTCCTGATTGATCGGTAGCTGATGTAAGCAAATTAGGCGGGGAGCGATTAACGATATGAGGACGGTAATTTGTCTTTATCCTTACATCAGCCTTTTAATAAAAGGGAAAACGTTCCTGAACCTGAAAGTAATACAAGTTATTACATCATGATCGAAACTACAGTGCAATATTTTTAGAAACAAGATCGTAGATTTGAATGACATTTGATCCCAGCATTGGTTAGGCTTCTTTTGTTGTCCTTGACACCTTACTAGGAACGTTAGCGCTCCAAGTGAGCGGCATGAGAAGCATCCCCCTGTCAATGGCTGGGGACAGCGGCTGAGTTCAGTGGTCCATCCGCCGGCTTCTCGACATGACTTCCTGCATCTACAAGAACGGGTGAGTGATCCTCGCCGCGTGACAGAGGCCAGTTTGATTGAAAGTGCCAATAAGTTTGCGGAAAAACCTAAACACGTATTTCAGTGACGGCTAGAGAAGGGAATGTGCTTTTTTAGATTGTTTATTACGCTACTATCTAGGCGTCCAAATTAACTCTTCACATAATGAGATTTGAGGTCGATTATAATTCAAGTGATTTTTTCTTATTTTGATATTGCGATTAAATCTTCATCCGCTTGTCACATTTCAGTATTTGGCTTAAAATATTCCCCTTTTTAACAATATTTTGTTGTTATTGTTGTTGTTGTGAAAGCAAGCATTATGTTTTCCAAGAAAAATAGAAAAGAGTATTAGGCCTTCATATCTATATTAAGACTAGCAGAAGTACCCGTTCTTCGTACGGGTTATCAGAAACTGGCTTTAGTTACTCATACTATCGGTGTGACTGACTTCATTAGATATTTATATCACTGGTGTATTTATTAAGTGCGTAGAAATTATTTGTCATGTTTGGAATTATAGTGTATCTTCTTCTTCTTTTCATGGAGGCCTCTAAATATTAGTTCCTAATTAGCGTCGACCTCTAAGATCTTTTGCTACCATGTTTTTCCTTCAGTCCCACCTAGATATACCTGCTCCCTTCACAAAGCTGCAGGTTTAGTGTAAGTATACTTCCGCTAGATAGTACCACAAATATAAATATTACTGAATGTATTTGTTTGATCCGACATTTCGTAACTATTGCATATGATCAAGGAAATACGCGATGCATAAAGGAAACGACAATAATTATCGAGAATTGTAACTCTCTGGGCTTGTCACTCATGTCGCACATCATATAATGAATCTGAGTATAAATGTTGACAATTGGGTACAGTATATAGGTTGTTTTCATGGTTACGACGACCGTAAAAATGGACAAAAATATCGGAACTAATTATATCAGTGATCCTACTACTCCATGATTTGATAGAAAATAGTTTAAACTATAGGTAACAGACTCCGCAAAATGCTGAAACCTAAGCCAGTACGTAAAAACGGAGGCCCGTCGGCAACCGCTGGTCGCTGTACTACGATCTCCGGGGCTATTATTTTTATACTTCACTCCCTTTCCATCCCCGCCCAAAGGAGTGCTATGAGCTTCTTACACAGCAGTTTATTTTTTCCAGATAGTAAGTCATATGTGTATCAATTTTGGTTGGCAGCTATGCCCAAACGTATATGCATAATCTAGCTGTTGTAGAATCCTGGAGCTGACGTTGCCATGGTTACGGCCGTTCGTTTCTTTATCCGATTCCTAGAGCAGGGGTAGTGTGGTTCCAATATCTCCATTACAGTTGGTTTTAGGGCCTTAAAACATGGTTTTCGGGCCCGAGCGGTTTACCGAGTTTTGTTCTTAGCGTCAAGGGGCTTAAAATGATCTTTGTCTCGTCCTTGTACGGCAAATTCGATTATTTTAATATTTTATATCACCCCCCGTCGCCCCCTCGAATTGTTTTGAAAATAAAATACAGGCCATGTTACTCACTGGCAATGTAGTTTTCTATAGGTGAAGTAATTTTTAAAATCGGTTCAGTAGTTTTTGAGTCTATCCGTTACAAAGAAATATACAAATTTTTCCTCTTTATATATTAGTATAGAAGTATAGATTACATCTCTACGCATACGGTTGCCATCAGGAAGGGCATCCAGCCGTAAAACAGGGTCAAATCCACATGTGCGGCACACTTCGCACACGCAAACCCACAAGTGTGGGTAAAGCGATAGAAGATGAAGATATTATTTTAAAAATTCACCCGCTTTTTTTCTTTTCATCCCCTTAAGTGGATTTTCCAAAAAGAGTGTGTTCATTTTTAAAGGAAATTGCAAGTACCAATTTTAAAGTCTGTAACATTTTCATTTTTGAGATATATGTATCATCATATAAATAATTCAACTCCTTCCTCACTTCTTTTCACCCCCCCACCCTCCCTTAAGTGGATTTTCTGAAAATGAATATTTCTGTTCTTTCATTTTTAAAGGGGGCCCCAAATATCAATTTTCATGTCTGTAACATATTATGTTTCTGTGATATATTGTAGATATTCTTCTCAGAGACCCTGAAATCTATGGATTCGAAACTGTTTTTAATTATTTCTATATCTCACTCCCCTCCTTTGCTCCCCACCTAAAAGGGGGCTGGACTTGGACTTTAAAAAATTCTAGAGTATTACTTTTCAACTCAGCGACCCCGAAAACTATGAATTCGACACTATTCTCGATTATTATTATAACTACCCCCCCACTGACCCCCTCCCTTAAGGGCACTAGGGATGGCTTACCCCCCGCAGTAATCGTCTCCCGATAGTAAGTAATACGTGTACCAAGTTTGGTTGAAATTGCTCCCGTGGTTTAGGAGGAGATGTGTCATTTACACACACACACACACACACACACACACACTCACTTCCATTTCTACATATGGTAAGATTTTTATACTCGTACTTCACCTCCTTTCCATCCCCCCCCCCCCCCCAAAGGAGTCCTATGAGTGCCCTACACAACAGTATATTTTTTTAAGATATTAAGTCTTATTTGTACCAGTTTTGGTTGGCAGCTATGCCCAAACGTACATACATAATCTCACTGCTCTAGAATCCTGGAGCTGACGTTGCCATGGTTACGGCAGTTCATTTCTTTATCCGATTCCTAGAGCAGGGGTAGTATGGTGCCAATATCTCCGTAACGGTTGGTTTTAGGGCCCGTAGGGCTTACCGAGTTTTGTTCTTTGCGTCAAGAGGATTAAATTGAGCTTTGTCTCGTCCTTATACGACAAATTCGATATTTTGCCTATATTAGCCTATTATTTTTATATTTCTCCCCCGTGCCCCCCACATCGAATTGTTTTGAAAATAAAATACAGCCTATGTTACTCACTGGGAATGTATCTTTCTACAGGTGAAGAAATTTTTAAAATCGGTTCAGTAGTTTTTGAGCCTATTCGTTACAAACAAACAAAATTTTCCTCTTTATAATATTAGTATAGATATGCGGTTTTCGGCAGGGCACCTCTCTTCATCACCTAAATTGAAGACTAAGATTGAAAATTAATTGCATCCAAGTGCCAAATATTTCTTGCTAAGGGCGTACGATTTAAGTACGCATCCACTCGGTGTGTGCAATGTTTTAAATTCAATTCACGCATAGTTTAAACATGCACACTTTTGAATCGTTTTGTAAGGAAAAAGGAAATTGATACAAAACCATCATATCAATGAAACAGGTTTGTTTCTTTGGGTGCCATTAAAACTATTATTCGGAATCTTAGGTCATATTGTTGCGATGTCATATACCGAATATTTTTGTAATGGTTTCCTTTTAGCCTAGTATATTATTATGTTCATAGTTGAACATATTTAACTAGTTCATTTGTACCGTATTCAACCGAAAACTGCGTAACTTGGTATTGTGGCATTTCCTGTTACATAATCATAACTTAGATACAGTGAATGGCAATTTTAGAATAAAATTTTCCAGTGGAATAACGTTGTTATCCATGTTGAAAGTCATGGGTTTAGTATTTTAGTAGATAACGTACAGCCGTTGAAGTCATAACTTCTGTATTGGGGACCTTGATAAACAAAACGATTGTATTACATGTGAGTCCAATTCTCAAAAGAAATTAATTTAACCCTGGAGTAAAGAACTTGTTTTACTTTATAAGAGTTCTTTAGTTTAGGCCCTATGATCTCGAGCATTTATTTACTGAAGATATAAATGGTTTGTCTTAGATCCATTAGAATATTCTCATTTGACATCAATTTTATAAATTCAATGTGATCGACATTTTAAAGGGACTATTAGGAAATTAATTTTAAAAGATTACATTAGAAAGTGTTGAGGTGATCGCGTAGTGATTAGGAATGCACGGCGAAACTATAAATTTAGCCTACAGAAAGGTTACTTTCTTTAACCATTAAGACACTCATGTTCAGGATAATCTGAAGGCTGTGTCATCGGAGTGTAGAATTATTTTAGCTGATCAAGACATATGTCTTTACTTGATCCCGAAATACTACTGTATCGATAACCACCGAGCGAGTGGCCGCACGGTTTGGGTCACGTAGGTGTCAGCTTGCATTTGGGAGATAGTGGGTTTGAACCCCATTGTTGGAAGCCCTGAAGATAGTTTTTCATGGTTTCCTATTTTCACACCAGGCATTTTTTTTAAAATGTATCCATAACTAAATTAAGAAATGTCTGTTTAAAGCAGGTCTCGAAATCTATTGAATATTTATTTGTTGATTAATATTAGGGACCTTACGACGATAAGTGAAACAGCATTGTACACTTGTGTTTGTGTGTAGTTGTGATTGCTGTCCTAGGATTTCAGGCTTGAGAGGAGAGACAACACCGATGGTGGCTGCCCCTCCCGGGAGTCGAACTACGGTTGTAGCTCTCACTGACCTATAATTGCGAGTCTCTGCGCGTCCAGCTACGAACTTGAATTCTTCTTTCCTGTCCTTTACCCCAGTGTTTTGGTGTCGGTAATGATGTAAATTAAGTCTAGTTTTACGAGAAGATGCCCTTGATGATAATAATAATGTTATCGATTTTACGTCCCTCTAACTACTTTGAAAGTTTTCGAAGGCGCTGAGGTGCCGGAATTTATTCCCGCAGGAGTTCTTTTACGTGGCGGTAGATCTACCGACATGAGACTGACGTATTTGAGCACCTTCAAATATCACAGAACTGAGTCAGGATCGAACCGGCCACCTTTGGCTCAGAAACCAGCGCCTTAAACGCCTGAGCCACTCAGCCCGGCAATGATGCCACCCTGTGTGATGGGGTATATTCTCTATTGCGGTTTCTTTGTGGTTAATTGCGTATAAAGGAAGATTTGTATTAAGACGATCACAAACCCCAGGACCCGAGCTACAGGCATAGACCGTTATGCCTTTCAGCATTCAGTCTGCAAGCCTCTGTGAATTTACTAAACGTCGCCACAATCCTCTATTTGCAACTACACAAGAACCTCGTTTATCCGGATTGAGTTGGACCGGAACTGATCCGGATTATCGAAAATCCGGATAATCCGGAGAAACTAAAAAACAACAAATACGGTGCATGGTATATAATATATTAATAAAAGTTGTACAGTAATACCTTTTTAACAATCGTACAAAAATATAAGAACAATTTTTTTTCATTTACGACTCTGTTTTATGCACGAAAATAATGTGTGAGCTTTTTCTGTTTTACATTTGTATAGCGTTTGCGCGCAGTTCGATCACTTTACTAACATCAGTTCTGCCGCTGTGGCTTCAGTCTGGGATTCTAAATAGACAATCAGTTTGTCCAGCTGCATTGTTGTATCTCCATGAGTTATTGTTTCTTGTGATGGAGCGCCAGTTTCATTTTCGAATTCACCATAACTCTCGTCATTACCTGTCGAGGAACAAGAGGCAATAATTTATTCATCTGTCATTATGCCGTAGCCTGAATTAGTCATTTTTCAACAAGTCATTGACGTCGTTCACACCTATGTCCAGGCATGCGGGAATGCGTGCAAATGTGTCAAGGAACTCAGAAGAGTCCACGGTTTCCCATTCTCAATTCCAGGCGAATGTCGGGACGGTACCATTGATAGACCACGGCCTACTTACTTGCAATCCCTGTCCTTAACTATCCTTGGCGGAAAAGACATTCGAGAAGAATCGACCCCGTAAAAGAAATACAGTACAAGTAAAAACACATTTTTATTATTTTCGATCTGGATAAACTAAAAATCCGGATTAATGAGAACCGGATAAACGAGGTTCTTGTGTATTGCTGTGGCCTCATTTAGTTCTAGTTCTATACCTCCTATTTTTAAATCGTTAGAAACTGAGTCTAAGTACCATCGCCTTGGTCTCCCTCTACTTCTCTTACCCTCATAACATAGTCCATTATTCTCCTAGGTAACCTATCCTCCTCCATTCGCCTCACATGCCCCCACCACGGAGGCCGGTTTATGCGTACATAATCATCCATCGAGCTCATTCCTAACTTAGCCTTTATCTCTTCATTCCGAATACCCTCCTGCCATTGTTCCCACCTGTTTGTACCAGCAATCATTCTCACTAATTTTGTGCCGGTTACTTCTAACTTATGAATAAGATATCCTGAGTCTACCCAGGTTTCACTCCCGTAAAGCAAAGTTGGTCTGAAAACAGACCGATGTAAAGATAGTTTCGTTCGGGAGCTGACTTCCTTCTTACAGAATACTGTTGATTGCAAGTGCGAGCTCACTGCATTACCTTTGTTGCACCTTGGTTCAATCTTACTTACTATATTACCATCCTGGGAGAACACACATCCTAAATACGTGAAATTATATACTTGTTCCAGCTGTGAATCACCAATTTGACATTCAATCCTCTTGGATTTCTTACTTAACGTGGTTAAAATCCCCGAATCCGGGGGCCCTTCGAACCGAAGGCTTCGACTTCCCTAGTACGTGTCCTTAATAACTCGTAGGATATCTATGGAAACTGGTGGTTGATCTGTTGAGATACAACTAGCCTTTGAGATGAGGAATTAATATATATAAATGACTGAAGGCGACTGAAGGCGGTCTCGCAGTCTAAGAATCGCATGCCTGCCTCTCACCCGGAGGACCCGGGTTCGAATCCCAGCCAGGTCAGGGATTTTTATTTCTATCTGAAACCTGGTTCGTGGTCCGTTCAGCCTACGGGATTACAATTGAGGAGCTATCTGACGGTGAGAAAGCCAAGAATAACGGCCTAGAGAATTCCTCGTGCTGACCGCGCAGCACCTCGCAATCTGAAAGCTTTCGGGCTGAGCAGCAGTCACTTGGTGGGCCAAGGCCCATTAGAGTGGTAGCGCCGTGGAAAAAAAGGATAAATAAAAATATAGGACTGAACCCATTACCGTCTTAAATCCTTCCGGTCAGTTCACAAAAAGAAAGCAAGCAAACTTACAACTTTATCAGACTGTTGATAACATGACCATAGTCAGAGGACCTCCAGTTTTAAGTGGAGTCCGAACCTCAGGAGATTCTTCATTTCAAAATAGTATGAGATTCGAGGTAGGCCGCCGATGGTGATGTTACTCAGTTAATGTCCATGGTCTGTTGACAAATTTCATCCACGGGCTTATCGCTTGTGATACAAGTGATACTATCAAGAAGCCCCAATCGAGCCTGGCATTTCCGATTTACTTGCGCCTATCTACTCATTTTCATCTTTCCTCTCGCCTCCTCTCTCCTTCTGATTCCAAAGGCATTTTGTCTGCTAGAAGTAGGGGTGTTTCATTTTCCTACCTTCTACGGGCTTTCCTTTCCCTCTCTGGATACCCTCAAAACTTACGACTTTGACGTTATGGGTTCTAAGGTCAATCAATTTACAGATTAAACAATTTGGTCTAACATTTTTGTAGGTAGAGTGGGCATAATTGTACGAGGGTGGACAACTAATGATGCAGCCTGCGCAGTAAAATGTAGATTGCAACTGTTATTCAAAGTGCTGATTCTTGAGTGTACGCTAGGGCACTAAATTCATTTAATTACAGGTACTTCAGGCTGATGTTTCCACATTTCAGGGGTTTACATTATGTAGAGGTATATAAATGTTATAGTCATCTTCGTACAGGCCACAAAAGTCCCTGGAGGAGAGTAAAGATGCACTGTTATTGTATCTTTGACAGAGTCTGCTTACTTAGATTAGCGATTTGCACTATTAGGCTACCTGCCGTCTTCGAAAGTCCGGGTTCGGTACGGACAGAGATTTAAGAATGGTAGGGGGGCTGGTATGGGTTAAAATGGTACATGGGGGTGTGCCAAAAGGAGCTACACCACCTCGATATAAGGGCACGAGTTTACTAACCTTGGTAGGCGAGAGTGTTCCAAAACATTAACCTGTTACTCATACGATGGGTGAACCTCAGGGCCATGTGTTCCTCCACAAGTGGAAGTCTTATTCCTACATTTCTTGATTTCCTCTTGGGGAATCGAACTCACGTCGTTCCGACTGAATCAAGCAACCTTTTTACCATACCGACTCCTTCGTCCCCTCACCAATAGATGTTTTAGTACCGGGCAAGTTGGCCGTGCGGTTAAGGGCGCGCAGCTGTGAACTTGCATCAGAAAGATAGTGGGCTCGAACCCCACTGTCGGCAGTCCTGAAGAGGGTTTTTCGGTGGTTCCCCATTTTTACACCAGGCAAATGCTGGGACTGTACCTTAATTAAGACCACGGCCGCTTCCTTCCCGCTCCTAGGCCTTTCCTATCCCATCGTCGCCATATGATCTATCTGTGTCGGTGCGACGTAAAGCAAATTGTAAAAAAAAAAAAAAAAAAAAAAAAGTTTAGTTGGATGTTAAATAGTAGGCCTACTTCATGATCTAGAATCTTTTGTGGTGGTGGTTATGGTTTTAAGGGGAAGTAGAACGGTAGAACCTAAACCGTCGGCGTCTCAAAAGAACAAGAGTTGAGCAAGGGAGGGTCGGATAGGATAGAAGAAAGTGAGGAGCCTAGCACAAGTAAGCGGACGCAATGCCAGGACTCAGCTAAGGGCCCCGTTATCGCCAACCCACGTTGCCAAATTCAGAGCCTCCGGTCCCCTTTTAGTCACATATTACGACAGGCAGGGGATACCGTGGGTGTTATTCTACCGCCTCCACGCGCAGGGGGACGAGAATCGATTCAGAAATCTCTTCTTTGTGGGGAAATTGCTCTTGCAATTATTGATTCTAGATCGTTTGATGGCGAAAGATCTCTATGAAATACACGTAATGATCCTTACACGACCTATAGCTGAAAACATTCTAATGAAAGCCAGTCTGAATGGCTCAGACATTTAGAGCTCTGGTCTTCTTAGCCCAAGTTGGCAAGTTCGATTCTGGCCAATTCCGGTGATATTTTAAGGTGCTCAAATATCGTACGTCAGCCTCTTGTTAGATTTACCGGCACGAGAGATGACCTAAACACACGCATGGTGGGAAAGGAGTTTCTCCCCCACTACTGCGTAACTCCATACGCTGGCCGCCAGAGAGAGGAGACAGTGAGGGACAGAAGAGTTCTTATAGACTGAACACACGTGACTCAGTCTGTCACCTCACCCGATCTCTCTTAGATCATTCTTAGATCAGCCTTTTAGGCTGAAGATCATGCAGTTTTCAAGATTCAAAAGGCTAGCGCTTTGCCGCCTGAGCTACTCAGCCAAGTCTACATAGACGTGATATGCTACTATGTTTCAACATAACCTCTGTCTGTCATTTTTAGATCAGGTCTTTGGGCTGATGACCATGCAGTTTTTCAGGAGGCTTATCACTTAGGTAGATCGTTTTGGGACTCGGAAGATGGATAGATATTTGTACCATATTCAGAATTATGACATCATAAGTAAGTGCTGTGGACTAAAAGCGAAACAATCAACTTTGTATTTCCTGCCTCAGCAAATTCATCCGACGCTACTGAGCCTGCTCGTAGTCATCTTTTGCTGAGAAGTGCATATTGTCACGACCTCGCTTCATAATACATTTTGCTGCATTCCCTCTCCGTACTTAGTTAACGTGGTTGTTAGCTTCTAGACTTTATATACTGATAAGTTTCAACATCATCTCTGTCTAATAGCCTTGCCGTTTTCAAGAAGATTTTCCCCTTAGCTAGGCCGCTTTCAAATACGGAAGGTGGTAGTAGAGGTGGTGATAGCGGCGGTGTCCCGGTCGAGTAGGGGATTTTAACTTTTAATTCCTGTAGATCGAAGGTCGGGTGTTTGGATGAAACGCAAGCTTTTAAATCACACTCATTTAGTTAGCACGCTAGTCTGTGGTCCAAAGGAAGAAACCCCAGGTTCTATTCCCAGTCTGGTCTGCGATTTCAACTTTCAATTCCTGTAGCTGGAAGGTTGGGTGTTTGCAAAAGAGGCCCTATAATGCCTTAAGCCACCCTGCAGAGCTACTTATATATAAGTAATCCATACGTATTAGGCCTTACACCACCTGCAAAATCCACAGCCACCCTACAGTTGTAGCTCGAACTATTTTTGTTCAGAATTCCAAGTTCAGCTCCGAGTCCCCGACGTTGCTCTCCAAAGTCACGCACATATGACTAAAGCGTACGTATTAGATGTTACTCCACCTCCCTAGTCCAATACGAATAAAGTATTGTCGCCATCTTGTTTGGAATTCCAAGTTCAGTTCCGAGTCCCCAAGGTCACCCTACAAAGCTATTGTCATATAAGCAATGCATATGTATTAGCCCTTACACCACCTCTCTAGTCCTATTAGAACAATGTATATCGGCCATTTTGCTCAGAATTCCTAATTCAACTCCGAGACCATGAGGTCACCCCCAAAGTTATTCCTATATAAGCAATCCATATGTATTAGGCCTTAAATCACCTCTCTAGTCCCATTAGAATGTATAGTCGACATCTTGTTCAGAATTCCAAGCCCAGCTTAGAGGCGTTGAGATCGCTCTGCAAAGTTATTCCCATATAAGCAATACACACGTACTAGGCCTTACACCACATCTCTAGTACCATACTAACAATGTATTGCCGCGGTCTTGTTCAGAATTCCAAGTCAGCTCCAAGGCCCTGCTGTAGCCCTTCACCATATCCCATAAGTACAATGCATAGTCGCATCTTGTCTGGTTAGGTTAAGCTTGTAAGGTTAAGCTCACAATCTTGGGCTTCGAACTTGAATCTGTAAAGTTAACGCCCCTTAGAGGTTAAGTCTGGAGTCAAATCCACGCGTGTTAGGTTAAGCTTACACTCTTGTCCATAACGGCGTTAGCTGTTAGGTTAAGCTTTCACTCTTGGGTATCGAACTTATGTCTGTAAAGTTAAGCCTGGGGTCGAACCCGGTCCTGTAAGGTTAAACCTGCACACGCAGCCAGTGTTAGGTTATGGCGTCATGTGAGGTTAAGCATGCACTTTTAGCCAGCAGCTCGCATTTCCAATCACCCGCGCTGTGACGTCAGCCTCCTCCCAGGGGCCAGCGGAGGCGGAGGTTGCCGGAGCCCTGCAAAACCTCTACTAAAGTGTTTTCTACAACTTTTGTGTTATTTTGTATCATCAGAAACCGTCTGCTAGAGACTCTGCTTAACGCTGTCTAAACCGTTAAAATATTCTTAAACTATGTTTGTAAGAATGATCAAGTATGAAAAAATCCGCGACACCACACCTCATGTGTATAAGGAAACCCTCAACTACAATTTCCATGTCTTCGCCATGAGACCTAAATTAGTATGCACATCTCCGTTGAACCGCAATGACAGAGGCAGAATAATCATTCCCATGCAAGTGGAGTCGAGGACAGAATCTAAAATTAATGAACGAAGTTTTTTACTAATCCATTTCACTGCAACGAGTAGCTAAAACTGGTATGTTTTTCCTAATCCACTTGGTGGTTTCTTTTTACGTAACTCACGGGGTACAGTCACTTGGATTAGCATCACCTCGTCAGCGTGGTTGCAGCCGTGAGGAAAAGCTAATTACTTAATAACGAAATAAAATATTTTATTCATAATATAACCCGGTTGGCGTACGACTATCAACAGAAAATGTACTTTGTGAAAATGACTTATAGGAGCTATGAAATTATACTTAACAATGGCTTAAGGTAACTATGACAAAGACAGGTTACATGCATGCGCTATAAAGCTGTTAGTAACGCTTTCTGTGTGTCGCTTTTGACCAAGCAGGCCCTCTTTAAACATGCATTCTGTGTTACTATAAGACGTTTGTCTACAAACTTCTTAACTGTCGTGTTGCAGGGGAGACCCTTCTCAAGATGGCGACCAGCTGGACTACCAGGCTGGTATGATGTATGGAGAGTATCTGCAGTTAGACAAGATCCTGGGAGCACAGCGCTTACTCAGTGCGCAAGGCGGCAGGACTGTCCATGACGAACACCTCTTCATCATCACTCATCAAGGTGCTCATTGTATTATTTATTTAGTTCTATCTTTCGTTTCTTTTTTTCTTTTCCTTTTTTGCTAGTGGTCGCACTAAAACATCGAATATACTTCGGCGACGCAAGAAAGGAAAAGGGCTAGGATTGGGAAGGTAGCTGTCGTGGCCTTAATTGAGGAAACAACGGAAAGCTATCTTTAGGGTTGCCAATAGAGGAATTCGCACCTAGCATCTCCCAAATGCGAGCCTAACCGCATGGTCAACTCGCTGGGTTTGCATTATTCTATTGCTTTAGATAGCATACAAATCTTATATTACCCAAACAAAGGTTTGGCGAAATGGAAATAACCGTTCTAAGGACACTGAGTACTCCTCAGTATGCGAATTATGTAAGTCAAGTCTACATTAGCAGACCCATTTCTTCTTTTATTGTAAAGCATTTAATAAATATTTTAATACATTTAAATGAGTTTAAATCGAGTTAACCGAGTTATTTGTAAGCGTAATTTCTGTCAAAAATATAAATGGATACATTTTAAAAATATAGTTAACGATACATTGGTTCATATCTCATTATTTTTCATTCAAATAATATCCAATTTTCTACACACATTAGAAATGGATAATGCCAGATTACCTGTTATTTTAATTAATTTTGATTAGAATGCAGGAATATTAACTTTTGAAAGAATGTTTTTCTCTGGTAGGATATGTATTCAATATCTCATCATATTAAGTAGTGTAGAACTTATTAGCTTTGATGGTTTTTGAGTTATTTGTACCTAAAAGTTCAAAAAGTTCAGTTACGTGAAACAGCTTCTAAAGACAACAGCGTCCTTTTTCAGACAGATCCCACCTGTTACTATTTCTTGACGGACGCAGTATTTTTTCGGCGTCCCTTGGCACAGATCAGAGAAAATATAGCTACTACCGATGTCTCGGTCGCATTTATGGCTGTGGCAGTATGGAAGCTGTTGGGATGCTTACTATCTCCATCTCACGAGAAGTCGCGACAGCTTGTAGGTGCGGCACGAAAAACAGATACTACATTCTTAGCTACAAACATTAGTTGTGACAGACTCTCTGAATCAGAGCACATTCCTTATTGAACGGTTCACTATGCAGTACTTATCAATTATAGTAAATGTGTAGCTAAAGAGCAATTGCACTACAACTTTGAAGCTTCACGATACCGTCTCAATCGCAGGAATCATCACGGACTGGACCGATGTTTATTGTCAGGCCTTGAGACTTGAGACTGGCGCATGCGCGACAACCATGCTTACCCCCGCATCCACGCGACTTCTCGTCAGGCGACCAGTGCTGAGTAATGAATGACATTCAGAACGCGACTAGTGCATGAGAATGATGCGAAAGGTGCTACTAGTAGGGCAATTCGTGCTCTAATAACACTTTATCGCTCGGTGATCTGGACTGAAGGCTTAAGCAAGCGCACAGACGCTCAATGGGACAGAGGCTACGTTCTTAATTTATTTTCGGCACTTAGGGAATGGAGTTCAACAGCCCCGTACAATTACTGAACATGTGATTCCTAGCTAATCACCGACATTTTTATAGCGTCTCTTCTGATAAATGTAATTGAGAAGGAGGGGGGAAATGGGCAGATACAGTAGAATGGACGATTGAACCATTTTCCTGAAGTTGAAATCGGAAGTGGTAAAGAATTTCAAGGATGTTTTTGGACAGTGGAATTCGGAACTCGTCTCTGCAGTCTGTTTGCCCTTACAACACTGGCGAGTTCTTCAACGCACTGATTGTTCCATGGGCGTTGAAGAGGAGCTGTCCAATTTTAGAAACACACACCGTACAGGTGGCAGAACTATCATAGAACTGTAGAAAGGCAATCTCTCTCACTCCCTCTCTCCCAGCCTCTATGATGAAGTCAGTTAATCGTAGTCATTCTGTTTCCAGAATAACGGATTCGATTCTATCGAAATTCTGTGCCATTTCAGAACATTTAACTGAAGTAACTCCTTGTCGTTTGATTCCGGCGCGATTACTCCTGTAAGAAAAAATATCGGATACCCAGCATATCCTAAAATTTATTTGAATTGAAGGGACCTTAAACAAATTACATGATTATAATTCTTCTTCTGGTGTCCTCTCCTCACAGAGGGTTGACGACCATCATGAAGTATTATTTTCCTATTTTGAGCTTCCCGTATCAGAATATCCCTGCCGTCCAGCGTGCCTACTTTGATCAGCTGTATCAGGCTATATTTGTCATTTCGGAAGATCTGATCGAAATAGGCTGCTTTCCTGGGTTTGCGTGAGAGAATACTTCATATGATTTCTCGACGGAGTACATCCTCGTTGGATACGTGTCCATCCTTCGACACCATAAAGCAGCACCGGTAACACAAAACACTGCACGACACGCCAAACTGTTTCCAATCGGAGGTCATGGTTACACACAAAATATTTTAATTTAAAGGCGTTCTTAGTATACCTGGAAGGACGTGGGTTCGATTCCCAGTTAGGAAGTAGACAAATGTAAGAAACGAGATTTCCACTTACGGAGATGCACATGGCCTTGAGGTTCACTCAGCCTACACCAAGAAATGAGTGCCAGGTTTATTTCTGGGTACAATGGGTGGCCAAGCGTAGAGCTAACTCTACCCCACGAAGTGCCGAGGTTACGGATAATATAAGCCTTTACCTTCCACTCCTCCAAGGGCCTTCATGGCCTGTACGGAGGTGGCTTTCCTTTGCTTTTACTTCTTGCAATGCCAATTCTTGTTTTGCTATCTATGTCCCACACTTGTGCCGAGGTACTTTGAAATGTTGCACCATTTCAAAAATGTTTTCGTTCAGGTTAATTAGAGCGTTGGTGATTTTCTGTTTGCTGATTACTATGATTTGTGTTTTTTGAATACTTATTTCAAGGTTGGATTCTTTGCATACCTCGTTGATGTCGTTCAAAAAGAATCGATCTTTTCAATTACCAGTAGATATCACGATGTCATCTGCAAAGCGAAGGCTGTTTATTTGCTTTCTGTTGATCCTCATTCCTTTATCAACTTCAGCGTGGGAAATTCTAAAATATACCTTCAGGGTATGCAACTTTGTCTCACATTCTTCAGTACCGTGCTCTCCAATTTTCATGTAAACTGTTTGGTTACAGTACAACTTCTTCATGTTCACACACTTACTCTCAAGCCTAATATGTATCAGCTAATGTTTAAGGATATCATGTTTAATGCTGTCAAATCACTTTGTCATATACAGTGAAGCAAACTAAGATAGTTTGTTGTTGGTTTTATTATTATTATTATTATTATTATTATTATTATTATTAAACAATCACTTTACTCACAGCGATTTCATTACCATAAGTTCTTATTTTCTGAGCTTCTGAAATCAGAACTAATTCAATGTTCAATGTTATTTGCTTTACGTACAACAAAGTACTTTTATGGTTTTCGGAGACGCCGAGGTGCCGAAATTTAATCCCGCATTTGACAGAGTACAACATCCAAAACTTGTAGAAGTCCTAAAGGATATAGGAGTTGACAGCAAAGATATCCGCATTATTGAGAAACTTTACTGGAGACAAAAGGCCGTTGTCCGAATCGGAAATCAAACTACAAAAGAGATAGCCATCCATAGAGGAGTTAGACAAGGTTGCGTTTTATCTCCATTGTTATTCAACCTTTACTCGGTAAAATGTTCAAAACAGCTTTAGAAAATCACCAATATGGAATAAATGTAAATGGTGGCATAATTAACAACATACGATATGGGGATGATACAGTCATCTTGTGTGACAATTTTGAAGGACTCCAACTCCTGCTCAATAATATTAGTGCAGTAAGGCAGGACGTGGGACTAAAAATAAATGCACCGAGCTCGATAGCTGCAGTCGCTTAAGTGCGGCCAGTATCCAGTATTCAGGAGATAGTGGGTTCGAACCCCACTGTCGGTAGCCCTAAATATGGTTTTCCGTGGTTTCCCATTTTCACATCAGGCAAATGCTGGGGCTGTACCTTAATTAAGGCCACGGCCGCTTCCTTCCCAGTCCTAGCCCTTTCCTGTTCCATCGTCGCCATAAGACCTGTCTGTGTCGGTGCGACGTAAAGCCAATAGCCAAAAAATAAAAAAATGTAAACAAGACCAAGTTCATGATCTTCAGCAGACGTGCCAATGCTGAGGCAATCTTACAACTAAACAACCGACAGACTGAGAGAGTAACCACTTTTAAATATCTGGGTGCCATTGTCACTGAAGAACTTGATCCCGAGAAAGAAGTGAAACAGAGGATAGCAGTAGAACGAAGAATATTTACAAAAATGAAATATTTATTTTGCAATGACTACTTAAATTTAAAACTTAGACAGAGGATGGTCAAGTGCTATATATGATCAGCCTTGCTATAAGGTGTGGAAACATGGACTCTTAAGAACATATCAGTGAAACGCTTGGAAGCCTTTGAAATGTGGATCCACCGTAGGATGCTCAGGATTTCGTGGGTTGCACGACTAACGAACCAAGAAGTACTCAGAAGGGCAAGAGCAAGTCGGGAACTCGTTCAAACATTAAAACACCGAAAGATCTCTTACCTTGGCCACATCCTTAGAAATGACCGTTACCTTATCTTACAGCGGACTGTACAAGGCAAAATAATAATAATAATAATAATAATAATAATAATAATAATGTTATTTGCTTTACGTCTCACTAACTACTTTTACGGTCTTCGGAGACGCGGAGGTGCCGGAATTTAGTCCTGCAGGAGTTCTTTTACGTGCCAGTAAATCTACCGACACGAGGCTGTCGTATTTGAGCACCTTCAAATACCACCGGACTGAGCCAGGATCGAACCTGCCAAGTTGGGGTCAGAAGGCCAGCGCCTTAACCGTTTGAGCCACTCAGCCCGGCTAAGGCAAAATACAGGGTCGAAGAGGTGTAGGGAGGAGGCGAACATCATGGCTTGGAAACATCAAAGAATGGACTGGAATTCACAGTGTTGAAGTACTTTTCCACCTAGCAAGAGATCGTACTGCATTCGCCACAGTGATCGCCAACGTCAGAGGGACCAGATATGGTACTGTGAAAAAGAAGAAGAAGTTCTTTTACGTGCCAGTAAATCTACTGACACGAGACTGACGTATTTGAGCACCCTCAAATACCACCGGACTGAGCCAGGATCGAACCTGCCAAGTTGGGGTCAGAAGGCCAGCGCCTCAACCGTCTGAGCCACTCGGTCCGGCGAAATCAGAACTACAGCTCACTGTCTGGTTCCGTGTCTGAATGGTCAGCGTCGAAGCCTGCGATTCGGAGGTCACAAGATTCAATTCTCGACCGGCTCGGGGATTTTAAACGAGTCTGGTCAGTTCCTCTAACTCGGGAAATGAGTGTTTGTGTTTGCCACAACACACAACGCACGCACTACTAACCATCACAGGAACACGAAATAGTGAATATATCCCTCCACATAGAGTTGGTGTCCGAAAGGGCATTCGGCCTTAAACACATGTGCGACTCAGTTCACACCCCAGGGTGTGGAAAAAGCGGAAGCAGAAGAATAAGAAGAATTACTTGTTAGTGATTGTGAGGTGCTGAACATTGCTCTCAATGACACTCGTATTGTGTCCTCTTGCTTTTCCTGACTTCTGTAGCATAGTCGGTACTTGTGTTTACAAAATAGTGGGTTTGATTCCGTCTAGGGCAGGGATGGCAAACCTTTACCGACTAGCCTGTCAATTAAGGACTTGTGCATTACTTTTTGCCGGCCCCGCGGTGTAGAGGTAGCGTGCCTGCGTCTTACCCGGAGGACCCTGGTTCGATTCCCGGCCAGGTCAGGGATTTTTACCTGCGTCTGAGGGCTGGTTTGAGCTCCACTTAGCCTACGTGATTACAATTGAGGAGCTATCTGACGGTGAGATGGCGGCCCCGGTCTAGAGAACCATGAATAACGGCCGAGAGTATCCGTCGTGCTGACCACACGACACCTCGTAATCTGCAGGCCTTCGGGCTGAGCAGCGGTCGCTTGGTAGGCCATGGCCCCATTGGGGGAGGGTATTACTTCTTACTGTCCAGTGTCATCGGTTATTTTCGTTTAAAATCATCACGAAACCCCCTCATTTGACTTCGAATAGGCTTTAGATTGACTAACATAAAAATCCATTCGACTTAATGTTTCATGATTATATTTTGCAAACACCACTGAAAATTATATTTTGAAAACCAGTAAATTTTAAGAATAAGGCATATTTTTGCTTTAACCTAATAAAATTTGTAAGAAATATGACCATATAATTAATTGAGACATACATTTTTATTAAAGCGTAATATTAAAATACGCTGTGTTGCTAGATTTTAGACAAAGTTTTTATACACGTGGAAGACAGTAAAATACCGTATGTGAATGTTGTCTGACGTGCCGCAGAAGTCGTATCATAAGTTGGCCATTCCTGGTCTAGGGCAATGAGGGTGTTCGAATGTGACTGTTGCGCGGAGTTGTTTTTTTCGGCACATTTAGCGGGGCAAAATCACGTTATCCTAGCGTCTCTTAATAACTGTAGCATTGGAAATGACATCTCTGCTATTTATTAGAACGTTAATAGTATTTCGTATTCGAACATAACTTCGTCTCTAGTATTACTTCATGATGGAGTTTTATGTTTCTTTTGCTTATATTTATTTGGAACAGCAATATATTTGGCAGCCAGCCGTCTTCGCCGAAGTGTTGTTTGTTTTTAGCCAGTGTGGAGGAAGTGATATGTTTCTATAACGCAGTTAAGCTGATAAGAGCGAAAAGGAATTGAATGACGCCGTAACGTGATCGCCTTCCATTGAACACATCCGAGTCAATGCCATCTGTCTCGTAGTGAGAAAGATAAGCTCATCGACCTTTATCTTACTATTCCGAAACATTGGCACGGCCTTCTGAGTTTGATTAACTCGTGGCTAGCGCATAATAGTATTGATTTCGAGTTTGTGTCGTTTCCAGCCGTCCTGTTTAAGATTATTCTAGTGGGAAGTATTAGTTAATTATTTTGTATCATACTATGACGTAATTGCCAATTTCCCGTGAAAGTTACACTTCACCGTACTGTAATTATAATTTTTTTTGCTAGGGGCTTTACGTCGCACCGACACAGATAGGTCTTATGGCGACGATAGGATAGGAAAGGCCTAGGAGTTGGAAGGAAGCGGCCGTGGCCTTAATTAAGGTACAACCTCAGCATTTGCCTGGTGTGAAAATAGGAAACCACGGAAAACCATCTTCAGGGCTGCCGATAGTGGGATTCGAACCTACTATCTCCCGGATGCAAGCTCACAGCCGCGCGCCTCTACGCGTACGGCCAACTCGCCCGGTGTAATTATAATTACTTTCCCTACTGTTTTGTTACAAACCGTCCGACTCGTAGGCTGAATTGTCAGCGTACTGGCCTTCGGTTCAGAGGGTCCCGGCCGGGTCGGAGATTTTAATCGCTTCTGATTAATTCTTCTGGCTCGGGGACTGGGTATTTGTGTCCGCCCCAACACTCTCCTCTTCATATTCACACTACACTACCAACCACCACAGAAACACGCAATAGTGATTACATCCTTCCATATAGGATTGGCGTCAGGAAGGGCATCCGGCTGTAAAACAGGGCCAAATCCACATCTGCGACGCAGTTCGCACCCGCGACCCTACAGGTGTGGGAAAAGCGGTAGGAAAAGAAGACTGTTTTGTTAGAAACCATCGCTGATCGGTTGACACCATTTCAAAGTAATGTAAACACGGACAGTCAGAGATTATACATCCGCGAACACCAAATTTAACCTTGTTGAATTGTTTCTGCACCTGATTCGAGAACTGTGGCCTACATTCCCACCTCAAGCAATCTGCCGCTATTACCATATTGACTAATGCCAGGGGCGTAACCAATATGATACGGACCGAGCTCGATAGCTGCAGTCGCTTAAGTGCGGCCAGTATCCAGTATTCGGGAGATAGTAGGTTCGAACCCCACTGTCGGCAGCCCTGAAAATGGTTTTCCGTGGTTTCCCATTTTCACACCAGGCAAATGCTGGGGCTGTACCTTAATTAAGGCCACGGCCAATTCCTTCCCACTCTTAGCCCTTTCCTGTCCCATCGTCGCCGTAAGACCTATCTGTGTTAGTGCGACGTAAAACAACTAGCAAAAAAAAAAATATGATACGGGCCCGCATGCCACAATACATATTCGGGCCCCCTCAAATGAAATGTCAAACTTATGAATAACTAATATAAACGTAATTAAAGCAGGTAGAACTAACGCAGTATATTGTCAAATTATTTATGAACAAATAGATTATTAACTATTGTAAGATTATTCGAAAATAATTTATTATTCAAAAGTAATGTTTCATAGGTTTTTATTTGACAGCCTCCGTGGTTTAATGGCTAAGCTACCGTACACCACTTCGAAATTCGTACTTAAAATTGGTTTTAATTTTTCAGTAGTACAGAACTATACGGCCGCCTCTGTGGTGTAGTGGTTAGCGTGATTAGCTGCCACCCCCGGAGGTCCGGGTTCGATTCCCGGCTCTGCCACGAAATTTGAAAAGTGGTACGAGGGCTGGAACGGGGTCCACTCAGCCTCGGGAGGTCAACTGAGTAGAGGTGGGTTGGATTCCCACCTCAGCCATCCTCGAAGTGGTTTTCCGTGGTTTCCCACTTCACCTCCAGACGAATGCCGGGATGGTCCCTAACTTAAGGCCACGGCCGCTTCCTTCCCTCATCCTTGCCTATCCCTTCCAATCTTCCCATCCCCCTACAAGGCCCCTGTTCACCATAGCAGGTGAGGCCGCCTGGGCGAGGTACTGGTTATACTCCCCAGTTGTATCCCCCGACCAAGAGTCTGAAGCTCCAGGACACTGCCCTTGAGGCGGTAGAGGTGGGATCCCTCGCTGAGTCCGAGGGAAAAACCGAACCTGGAGGGTAAACAGATGATGATGATGATGATGACAGAACTATACTCTGTAACCGATACTGAAGTCACAATTATACTATTTTAATGAAAATGAAAACCTACAACCTGTTTTCCAGTCTTTTGACCGGGTCAGGGATGTAATGAATGAACCAGATATAGGCTATTATTACAATGGGGTCGCCACTCCCAAGCTGATATTAATGACTGATAAATGCTATGAAATGAGTATGGAGAGTGTTGGTGGATTGAAAGATGACAGGGAAAACCGGAGTACCCTGAGAAAAACCTGTTCCGCCTCCGCTTTGTCCAGCACAAATCTCACATGGAGTGACCGGGATTTGAACCACGGTATCCAGTGGTGAGAAGCCGACGCGCTGCCCTCTGAGCCACGGAGGCTCCCACTCTAATATACGAACGAAATTAAACCCAAAACTGTTCAAATAAAGTTTTTTTAAATATCAAACCGCGCAACTGATAAGCTCTGGTGTAAGTACATCACCTGTGGTGTAGGCGTTAGTGTGATTATCTGCCACCCCCAGAGGCCCGGGTTTGATTCCCGTCTCAGCCACGAAATTTGAAAAGTGGGCTGGAACGGGGTCCACTCAGCCTTGGGAGGTCAGCTGAGTAGAGGTGGGTTCGATTCCCATCTCAGCCATCCTGAAAGTGGTTTTCCGTGGTTTCGCACTTCTTCTCCAGGCAAATGCCGGGATTGTACCTAACTTAAGGCCACGGCCGCTTCCTACCCTTTTCATTGTCTATCCCTTCCAATCTTCCCATCCCCCCGCAAGGCCCCTGCTCAGCATAGCAGGTGAGGCCGGCTGGGCGAGGTACTGGTCCTCCACAACAGTTGTATCCCCGACCCAGAGTCTGAAGTTCCAGGACACTGCCCTTGAGGTGGTAGAGGTGCGATCCCTCGCTGAGTCAGAGGGAGAAACCGACCCTGGAGGGTAAACAGATAAAGAAGAAGAAAAAGAAGAAGTAAGTACGGTACATCATGTTATTACCTTCGCGCAAAGAGTTCTCGTTCGAAACTGGGTTGACTGATTGTTACTACATCAAGTTTTGTTGGAATTAAACATTGTTGTCGAATAAATTTGTGACAAACGTTAAATGATAGCAAATTATGTGCATAATACGATGTGAGGTACACTATACATCAAGAAAACATCATTTTCTAACGAAAATATTATATTTTGATATCAGTTTTCATTGCTGTAATTATTTCTTGAATAATTTGGTGCAGGACTTTTGTGAGGAGTATGTCGTGGTGTTGCGAGAGACAGCAAGGGCTTTGTTTTTTGCTAGTTGCTTTACGTCGCACCGACACAGATAGGTCTTATGGGAACGATGGGGCAGGGAAGGCCTAGGAATGGGAAGAAAGCGGCCGTGCCCTTAATTAAGGTATAGCCCCAGCATTTGCCTGATGTGAAAATGGGAAACCACGGCAGAGCTGCCGACAGTGGGGTTCGAACCCACTGTCTCCCGGATGTGAGCTCACAGCTGCGCGCTCCTAACCGCACGGCCAACTCGCCCGGTAAACTGTGCTATAATAACTGTTGATACATGCAACCGAATGGCAATTCCTGTAAGTAAAATTTGTAAAAACTAACTTTTTGTCGTGAATATGATCTTCTGACCATTTCCATGCAGAGTGACATTAGGCTAGATATATTTTCTTTTTATGTTTCCGCGAGGAGTCTGCGCGGCAATTTGAAGGCGCGGCCCACGGCATTGACGCCCCTGACTAATGCATAGGTTAATCCATTTCCGACAGATAAATATCGCGTATATCACAGTATATCATAAAATTCGTTTTACCTTCATTAATCCGGGATCGTAGGACCATGTTTACGACTCTGGTAGCTTAATGGACTGTTCACTGCTTCAAATAACATTCATTTTGACGTTTTATTATCACATAACTTCATGTACATACCTCTCCGAACTTTCATGCCAAAACACACACAAAGAAACAAGAAAGTCGGTGGATGAGTCAAACATGGATGATGTGCGCGGTGACGTATCAAGTTTATTTATAATAATTAAAATAAGTAGGCCGGCCCCGTGGTTAGGGGTAGTGTGCCTGCCTTTTACCCGGGGGCCCCGGATTCGATTCCCGGCCAGGTCAAATATTTATACATGGACCTGAGGGCTGGTTCGAGGTCCACTCAGCCTAACATGATTAGAATCGAGGAGCTATCTGACTGTGAGATAGCGGTCCCGGTCTAGAAAGCCAAGAATAACGGCCGAGAGGAATCGTCGTACTGACACCTCGTAACCTGCAGGCCTTCGGGCGGAGCAGCGGTCGCTTGGTAGGCGAAGGCCCTTCAAGGGCTGTAGTGCCATGGGGTTAGTTAGTTAGTTAGTTAGTTAGTTAGTTAGTTAGTTAGTTAGTTAGTTAGTTAGTTAAAATAAGTCTATTTATTCACTATAGTTTGAAATAAAACATTGTACGCAACAGCCACTAGAGTGATAAGTTAATGTTTAGTCGTTTCGAAATTCCCTTCTCGCCTGCGGCTCGGACGTAAACATTTCACTCATAACCCATACGTTTCCGATGTTAAGTGCGCTTTGGGGAACTTTTGTTGATAATGGCAGACCACATTTCCTACTGCCGTTCACAATCGAGCTCGGGAGTTTCTGCAATAACGGCAGGCTCACTTGCCAACTGCCATTCACAATAGAGATGGAGAGTTTTCATTATAATGAGAGGCCCCTTTTCCTAATGCCAGTCACAATCGAGTTGGAGAGATTTGATTATAATCGAGAAATGCAGCGCTATCTAACATATAAAAATCGAGATAAGGACCAAAGTTGACGTTCTCTCCAAATTGAGCAGCGATTGAGTAATCTGCTCTGTGAAATGACTTGCCGTTTAGAAAGCAGTTACCCCGAAACGAAGGTCTGCACCGTCATTGAAATTGCCTCCATGTTTGTTGTATGTTTGTCCAAACCTTACCCGTTTCTCTACGGGGTTGGGTATAAAGTGAGATGAAACTGTTGTGGCGGGTTTTTATGACCGGATGCCCTTCTTGACGTCAACCTCATCAGAGGAGTTAATGAGATGAAATGAATGACGTGATATACGATACTAGGAATGAAGGTGAAATCCGGTGCCGGCACGAAACCTACTCCTGTCGACTAACACCAAGGAGGGTCTGCTCGAGGCTTAACGTCCCCATCCGACGGACAAATCAGTATCAACAGCGTCATATGCCCTCACTCCATATGAGTACTGCGGAGAGGTTTGGAATTTAATCCAGGTTTTTGGCACGCAATTTAGTGATCAGAAAGTGTATACCACCCTACCCTGCCGGCCAACATTCTGACGGGACTCGAACCGGCTAACCTCGGTGTCAGACCCTTTAGACTTCAACGCCTTAACGATCATGGCCACCAGGCGGGCTGTTGAAATTGCCTCCATATTTCAATATTTTCCGGAGCCAAAAAGATATACATTTGAACAGCTTGGAATTTTCCTTCAAAGAAAAGAGTGTCCAGTGACCAAGCGAAATTATGTATATAGCAAAAGTTGTTTAATATGAAGGGACTTTTCACATATAGTCCGCGGATTTTACAGAAAATCAATAGTATAAGACAAAATGGAAGAAAAACTGTTGTAATTTCCCTGTAAATCCCAATTCTGTTCAGTGATTTTTGAATCATATCCATATCTAAACTTTCCCCTGGATGAGTATACTCTAAAAATGAAGTTTGGTCGAGATCTATCCCGCCGTTTCGCCATGATGGTGGAATAGGTGGACAAACAGATACGAAAGCTAAAAATCACTGATACGGTTTTAAATTGACCTAAATCGGATAAATATCTGAAAAAAATAGTAACAAAAACCAAAGCAAAAATATAATACTTAATGTTATTTGCTTTACGTCCCACTAACTACTTTTTAAGGTCTTCGGAGACGCCAAGGTGCCAGAATTTAGTCTCGTAGGAGTTCTTTTACGTGCCAGTAAATCTACCGACACGGGGCTGTCGTATTTGAGCACCTTCAAATACCACCGGACTGAGCCAGGATCGAACCTGCCAAGTTGGGGTTAGAAGGCCAGCGCCTTAACCGTCTGAGCCACTCAGTCCGGCAAAAACAACAACAACAACAACAACAACGAAATTAGACAGCGGACTACTTACAACTTCATTTATATAGATAAGCATGGGCACATTTATAAGTGCAGACTTTTATTTCGAGATATACTGCTTTGAAACGGATGTGATATCAACAAACGGATTCTGCCATCGGACGCCACTTTTAGTGTTCTACATGGATGGTCCTATGACATTTTCTCGTATCTCCTATATTTATGGGTTACATTGATTTAGAAAAATTGAATAGGATGAAAAAAAGAAATGGCGGATGGCTTTTAGTCCCGGGAGTGTCCGAGCACATGTTCGGCTCGCCAGGTACAGGTCTTTTGATTTAACTCCCGTAGGCGACCTGCGCGTCGTGATGAGGATGAAATGATGATGAAGACGACATGTACACCCAGCCCCCGTGCCAGCGAAATTAACCAATGATGGTAGAAATTACCGACCCTGCCGGCAATCGAACCCGGGACCCCTGTGACCAAAGGCCAGCACGCTAACCATTTAGCCATGGAGCCGGACATTGAATAGGATGAAATATGGGTACAGTTTTCACACATTACTTCATTTTCCGGATACTTGTGTGGCAGCTGTAACCATAAAATTTGGCTGGCATAAGACCACTGGTCGTGTCAATGTGGGTACCGAATTTAATGATTCTATCTTTCCTAAAAGTGTGTCAAACGATAAAATTTACGTGTAAAAAGTGCAAAATGAATTTAAAATTGAGAAAGTATCTAAAGTATAAGGGATCGAGACACGACAAAATGTAATAGGACAAATGTTGTAGATCTCTCCAAATTGAATGGCGACTGTGCTATCTGTTTTGTGATATGACTTACCGTTTAGCCACCAATTATCCCGAAACGAAGGTCTGCACCGTCATTGAAATTGCCTCCATATTTCGATATATTCCAGGGCCAAAATGTATACATTTGAACAGCATGGAATTTTTCCCCAAAGGAAAGAGTGTCCGGGTTTCTGGATTAGCACTCGCATGCATACGGAGTAATTAAGGAAGAAAGTAATAGGCCTACAGTTAAGAAAGTTGAAATTAATAGAAAATAGGATTATAACTGAAGAGAGCCGATAGGACAAATATGTAAATACCACGTGGGTGTATTGGAAAATGAAATGTCCCTCACTAAATTGTGATGATATCAGTTACTGGTATAAAAAGGCGGTAACAGAGGAGAAATTTAGGCGCAGGGATTCTTAGGTAAACAGATAAGAAGATGACTTATGGTGTTATTATTACTTAAGCCTAAAGAGGCAAGACAGAGACAAGAAAGTAAAGCGTAAAACGGAAGTAGCAAATGCCAGAAAACACATTACGGTGTGAAATAATGGGCTACACGCCGCGGTGCTCTTCAAATATTAACAGCCCCACTTACAAGTGCTATTCGAAGACGATTGTAACCTCCGATGGTATTCCGCAAATATCCCGCAGAATGGCAGCTTCTACGCAAGGAACAACCATGAGTTTACAGGAATGTTGACGAAAATGGCATTACGTTACTTACCTGTTGGCAAGCAGCCAGAGTCGTTGCCATGGTAATCGGTAGGTTCGTTGACAGTCTGTCGGTCACTCAACAGAGAACATGAAACCCGCAGGAAGTAGTAATTTTCTCCGTTATTTGAAGAGTAAGCGACATTATATTCATAATAAAAGTTGTTTAAAATGAAGGGGCGTTTCGCATATAGTCCACGGATTTAACAGAATAACAATAATATAAGAGGAAATGGAAGAATATTTGTGGTTTTCCTATAAACCCCCAGTATATTCAGATATTTCTAAATAATATGCACAGAGCTCGACAGCTGCAGTCGCTTAAGTGCGGCCAGTACCCAGTATTCGGGAGATAGTAGGTTCGAACCCCACTGTCGGCAGCCCTGAAAATGGTTTTCCGTGGTTTCCCATTTTCACACCAGGCAAATGCTGGGGCTGTACCTTAATTAAGGCCACGGCCGCTTCCTTCCCACTCCTAACCCTTCCCTGTCCCATCGTCGCCACAAGACCTATCTGTGTCGGTGCGACGTAAAACAACTAGCAAAATAATAATAATATGCATATCTAAACCTTCCGCTGGATGAGTATACCGTGATGGTGGAACGGACGGACAAACAGACACGAAAGCTAAAAAACACTGATACGGTCTTATCTAAATAGGGTAAATATCTGAAGAATTAGGAAAACAAACGAAATTACAGACAGTGGACCACCTATAACTTTATTTATATCGTTTAAACATTTACCAACCCTTGAGGGTACATAAATAAGTACAATGCTTCCCACTCATTTAGAAATGACAACGAAGTCGGGAGTCTTCGCTTTGAACCTTCCGCGGTGAGCTCCATTATGTTAACTTAAGACTAAGAATGCAACCTAGCCATATAGTGCACGAGAGTGTGACGTCACGCCCCTATGCAAATGCAATATGCTCGCTGCCAGTTTCCCAGCACCTGTACATCACTGTTGTGCGATGTCGTCATGTGAAAGTTTTCTGGTAACACATTCGGCGTTTAGCCGACAAAATTTATTAAAACTCAAGGTCATAGACCACTCAAGAGAGATCCGGTTTTCTCTAGAGTAAAAAGGAACGTCGAAATTGACGCGCAGGCAGCGTCAATGGCGTCAACTGAAAATGCCTGCACACGTTAGCTGAGGCCTTCCGGTAACACAAAGAGCTTGCGCTTAATCTTTGTTAATCTGATAGTGTTTCAGAAATGGAAACATTTTGTGTGCAACCATGGCAAGCAATTCAAAACTCGGTGTAATACCGGTGCTGCTTTTCGGTGTCGAAGGATGTCGTCAATGAACTGACTGCAGACTTTTGAAACGTGGATATATCGCAAAATGTTGAAGATCCCACAGGAAAACCACGTACTTAGTGCAGTCAAATCACCAGTGGTATCTTAAGGTACAAAAGAAAAGAATTTGATATGAAGAATTCATGAGAACGTCCGCCTCTGTGGTGTAGTGGTTAGTGTCATTAGCTGCCACCCCCGGAGGCCCAGATTCGATTTCCGAGTCTGCCACGAAATTTGAAAAGTGGTACGAGGGCTGGAACGAAGTCCACTCAGCCTCGGGAGGTCAACTGAGTAGAGGGGGGTTCGATTCGTACCTCAACAATCCTCGAAGTGTTTTTCCGTGGTTTTCCACTTCTCATCCAGGCAAATACCGGGATGGTACCTAACTTAAGGCCACGGTCGCTTTCCTCCCTCTTCCTTGCCTATTTTTCCTTCCAATCTTCCCATCCCCCAATAAAGCCCCTGTTCAGCATAGCAGGTGAGCACGCCTAAACGAGGTACTGGTCCTCCACCACAGTTGTATCCCAGACTCGAAGTCTCACGCTCCAGGACACTGCCCTTGAAGCGGTAGAGGTGGGATCCCTCGCTGAGTCCGAGGTAAAAACCAACCCTGGAGGGTAAACGGATTAAGAAGAAGAAGAAGAAGAAGAAGAAGAAGAAGAAGAAGAAGAAGACTGTTCAGTAATGTAATTACTCTTATATAATTCATTTATTTATAAATACTAAAATATTGCGTGTATCTGAGCTTTAGAACACACGATTCTTCATTGTAACCGTGTTAGGCCTCTTCATAAATTTCTGAACTAGATTTATGGTCAAAGTACTGGCCTTGTTGAACGTGTTTTAATTTTTTCCAGAATTCTTTCTTCGGGAAGCTTTGATCTGAATTCATTTATTTATAAATACTAAAATATTACGTGTATCTGAGCTTTAGAACACACGATTCTTCATTGTAACTGTCTTAAGCCTCTTCATAAATTTCTGAACTAGATTTATGGTCAAAGTACTGGCCTTGTTGAACGTGTTTTATGGTTTAATTTTTTTCCAGAATTCTTTTTTTCGGGAAGCTTTGATCTGAATTGAGTTTATGTCCTTGTAAATATGATAAAAAATGGTCTCACAGTGGCATTGCTATGTGTAAATTATAAAATATAAAGCATTACGTTAGAGATTCTGTCATATTTAAGAACACCACCAGCTGATTGGATCTGCCTTGCCAGTGTCCACTGAACATCAATTCTCTCCACCTACTTAAGGAAAAAGGAAAAACCTGGGATTTTCAAAAACTACAGGAACACTATAAATCTGTTCTCAAAATCGTGAGGTAAGTCTGTGCGATCAGGAGAGAGGAAGGACCGAAAATAGGGAGTCTCGCTTTTAAATCCGGGAAGTTGGCACGTCTGCGTATTCGAGGGGAGTGAGTGTTTTCTTTATCAACAACATGACCAAGGGAACATCTTACAAAATATTCATGAGTGAAATAAATACTGTAACTAATGAATAAGTAGCCTTGCCTTATCGGTACAACACAGTAAGTGCTGAACATGATGTCCGTTTTCATACAATTACACTTATGTAATAGCTTCGAGGAAAATTATGTGACACTCATTATAATTCGGTTTCACTGATGCCGTTTATCGCTCTCTCGATCCTGTTTTCCAGGCCTCCAGCAGCTCGTTGATTGTTCTGTAGATTTCCAGTTTGAGGTTTGTACAAAGTAACAAATTACATGTTGGTCAGTGGAAACGAGCTGGCCACAGTCCTCAACTCTCAACTCTTATCACTAAATACGTTCTCAATTAATGAATATTTTATTTTCATGACCGCAGTGTACACTAGATAAACTTTCATCGTACTCTCTTTTTTCTTTTGTTGTTTGTTTTTTACAAGTTGCTTTACGTCGCACCGACACAGATAGGTCTTAGAGCGACGATGGAACAGGAAAGGGCTAGGAGTGGGAAGGAAGCAGCCGTGGCCTTAATTAAAGTACAGCCGCATCATTTGCCTGGTGTGGGAATGGGAAACCACGGAAACCATCTTCAGGGCTGCCGACAGTGGGATTCGAACCCACTATCTTCCAAATATTGGGTACTCTCCGCACTTAAGCGTCTGCAGATATCTAGCTCGTTATTCAACGTATTAGGTCGTGTTCAGTACAGATAGTACATATCGAAGAGATGTTAAATATAGGAAAAAGGTGGCAAACTGAGCACCAGTGGGATCCGAACCCACAACCTTCCTACTTCGCGTCTCTTCGATATATACTGAGCACGACCTAACACATTTAAAGTGTGTTTCAACGTTCTCAATTATTTACACGGAATTTAAACCAGTAAGTGTCACCACACTTTCCTCTTCCTGGTCTTTTTCCAATTATTTTTGATAGGTTCTCGATGTGGATTTGGCCTTGCAGTTCGGCCAGATGCCATTCCTGACGCCAATCCCATGTGGAAGGATGTGTTCACTATTACGAGTCTCTATGGACTGATAGAGTGATGTGTTCTGTGTTTATTGAGAGATATGCACGAAAAAGTGAACTCAAATGCCGAGTCATAGAGCCGGTTTGATCAACCAGACGTACCTAAAGTCCCCGGAGTGATTAGGAACCGAACCGGTATCCTCCCAACCGAAAGCCACTACGCTGACCATTCAGCCATCATGTTAAAAGTAGGTCAACTCTTTCCCTTCTTCTGTCAGCATGTCAGAGGAGTACCGGTGTGGGAAATCTTTCACGTTTTGTTCTGACATTGTCGGTCCCAAGCTGTCGTGCCTGCCTCTTGCCCGGTGGCCCCGGGTTCACTCCCCAGCCAGATTAAGGATGTTTACCTCGACCTGAGGATTGGTTCGAGGTCCACTCAGACTACGTAATTATAATTGAGGAGATATCTGCCGGTGAGATGGCTACCCCGGACTAGAGTATCATGAACAACGGCCGAGAGGACTCGTCGCACTGACCTCTGCGGGCTTTCGGCCTGAACAGCGGTTGCTTGCTAGGCCAAGGCCCATCAGAGCTGTAGCGTCATGCGGCAGGAGCGCGGGGGGGGGGGGTATTGTTCTGATATTACTGCTACATAAAAATACCGGTCCACTATTCTACGTCTAATTGTACACTATAGATCCACCGTATCGTACGCACAGTGAGTGGATTTTCAATGTCCAAAGGGGGAATACCTTTTAAAAGTACGTACGTATCCACACGGAAATCAAGACTCGTCATGTAAGATTAGAAGCGAAGGACATCTTTCTCCACACACAGTCCAACAAGGTGAGAAGGTAGCGCGAGGGACACAATACTTGACATTCAACTAGTGCACTACCGACACTTTGTATGGGAAAAATCTAAGAATTTGATTTCAGTGAGATACCACAATCATGTGTTGGTGGATTGAAGATTTACAGGGATTTATTTGAAATATGGTATGCATTTCTTCAAGGACTTCCATTACCAAAACCTCTTCCTATTTATGACAGAACTTGACTCACGTCACATTTTTAAACAAATTCCAGAGGCACGGCTTTGATGGTAGTGTTATCCGAGAGAAGTGTTGAAGAAACTTCTACCGTAAGAGGCACTTCTTATTAAGTATTCTTTTCTGAGTGGTGATTTTAACCATGATGATACGTGTTGTAACTTATTATGACTATGAACAATATATTAAATGCGCGTTTCAAGTCTATTAGGCCTATTAAATTCAGTCACTGGGACTTCATTTTCTTGAAAAAGTCTTCCGAGACACTTCCAAAGTTAAAGAGTGGGGAGGGGGAAAGGGCGCTACTCCAAAGATACGCGCACGCGACCGCTACTCAAGTCTCGGGTCTCCCACAAAGTAGCCCGGTGAGTGAACATGTATTTAATATCGTATGCGGAGAAGGTAGAGAAGTACTCCGAGCTCTATAATTTGAATCTACCAGCATACAGTATACGAGAAAGGAAATGGAGGAAGGATGAAACGAAGTAGAGAAGGAGATAAGTCAGTTAAGCTAGGTATAGTAGTAGTTGTACGCGACAAATAATACGTGTAAAACTAACGACATTCCTTCCGCCAGAGCTAGATGCAATCAGAAGACTGAGGATATTCATGTCGCTTCACGGTAACAGCGTGTCCAATTTGGAATATCTTACAAGTATCCCACTGGTGATATCGAAAATCTTCGTCGTGTCGCTTCACACGAAAGCCCAACTCCTAATAAGTCGGAAAGTATAGACTTGTGTGCCTTGCAATCAGCCTGCGCTTCCCGCCACATATCGTACTAGCCGTAAACTCTTCCTTGTTTGCGTGTTCAGTCCTTGACCCGTTTCTCTACGGGGTCGGGTTTGAGGTGAGATAAATTTGTCGTGGCGGGTATTTTTATGACCGGATGCCCTTCCTGATGTCATCCTCATTAGAGGAGTTAGTGAGATGAAATAAATGACGTGATACAGTATGGTAGCAAGGGAGAGGGTGAAACATGCTGCCGGCACATAGCCTACTCCTGTCGGATACCACCAAGGAGTCTGTTCAATGCTTCACATCTCCATCCGACGGACGAATCACCATCTATAGCGTCACATGGCCTCACTCTATATGAGCACTGCGGAGAGGCTTTTGGCACGCAATCTAGTGATTAGAAATTATATATACCGGGCGAGTTGGCCGTGCGGTTAGAGTGAGCTTGCATCTGGGAGATAGTGGGTTCGAATCCCACTGTCGGCAGCCCTGAAGATGGTTTTACGTGGCTTCCCATTTTCACACCAGGCAAATGCTGGGGCTGTACCTTAATTAAGGCCACGGCCGCTTCCTTCCCACTCCTAGGCCTTCCCTATCCCACCATCGCCATAAGACCTATCTGTGTCGGTGCGACGTAAAGCAAATAGCAAGAATAGCACCAACAACAAAAAAAGAAATTATATACAACCACCTCCCCTAACCTGCCGGCCAACATTATGATGGTGAAATTGTTTTCGACCAACGGGATTCGAACCGGCTTACTACGGTCAGACCGTTTTGACTTCAACACCTTAACGATCATGGTCACCAGGCGGGCTCCCTAAACTCTTCCTTGTCCGGCCCCGCGGTGTAGGGTTCAACGCGTCTCCCTGTCACCCGCCGGCTCCGGTTTCGATTCCCGGCTGGGTCAGGGGTTTTTAATTGTAAATTATTAATATCGCTGGCCTGGGGACTGGGTGCTTGTGCCGTCCTTAACGTTCCTTTCCTCACATTCAACACTCTACACTTCCTTCATTCCAATTACACGCAGGCTCATATCACATGGTGCAAGTAGGGGCAAAAGATCTCTATAGGTCGACGCCCCGAATAAATAGCATTTTAAAAAATTGTCAATTCGAGCAGAAAGTTTCGGATTTGAAGCTTACTTCCTCTCATAGGCTCATACTCTCGACCCAGCGAGTTGGCTGTGCGGTTATGGTCGCGTAGCTGTTGTGAGCTTGCATTCACACCAGACCTTAATCAAGGCCACGGTTGCTCCTTCCCAACCTTAACCCTTTCCCACCTTTACGTCGCCGAATACGTTCGATGTGTTCGTACGAAATTAAACCACCACTTTCTTTCTCTTGCTGTTCGGGTCCATGGCTAAATGGTTAGCGTGCTGGTCTTTGGTCACAGGGGTCCCGGTTTCGATTGCCGGCAAGGTCGGGAATTTTAACCATCATTAGTTAATTTTGCTGGCACGGGGGCTGAGTGTATGTGTTGTTTTCATCATCATTTCATCCTCCTCACGACGTGCAGGTCGCCTAAGGGAGTCAAGTCAAAAGACATGCATCTGGCGAGCCGAACATGTCTTCGGACACTTCCGGCACTAAAAGCCATACTTCTTCTTCTTCTTCTTCTTAATCGGTTTACCCTCCAGGGTCGGTTTTTCCCTCGGACTCAACGATGGATCCCACCTTCTACCGCCTCAAGGGCAGTGTCCCGGAGTTTCAGACTTTGGGTTGGGGGATTCAAGTGGGAAGAATGACCAGTACCTCGCCCAGGCAGCCTCAACTGCTATGCTGAACAGGGGCCTTGTGGAGGGATGGGAAGATTGGATGGGATAGGTAAGGAAGAGGGAAGGAAGCGGCCGTGGCCTTAAGTGAGGTACCATCCCGGCATTTGCCTGGTGGAGAAGTGCGAAACCACGGAAAACCACTTCCAGGATGGCTGAGGTGGGAATCGAACCCACCTCCACTCAGTTGACCTCCCGAGGCTGAGTGGACCCCGTTCCAGCTCTCGTAGGCCCTACCACTTTTCAAATTTCGTGGCAGAGCTGGGAATCGAACTCGGACCTCCGGGGGTGGCAGCTAATCACACTAACCACTACACTACAGAGGCGGATACTAAAAGCCATACGCCATTTCATTTCTTTTGTCTTTCTCTTGCTGTTCTGTATTTGTTAAAAGCAACAAAACAAAAGCAAGTTTGTAGTTTTACGTGGCTGTTGATATTTTAACCATTGCCAGAGGACCTTAATTTTTCCTTTTCATTTAAAAATCACTGGGATTCAAACTGCGGCCGTCTTGATAAGAAGCCAGTGATTGTCATACGTCTATCACTTCCCTTCTGAATCTCACAAACTAAAACAGGTGAGATAACTGGAGATGTATCCATCATGAAGCTGCGAGAAATGACAATTAATTCGATCACCTAGGTTACTGGGTACCGTTTTAGTCATGTGAAAAAGCTAAATGACGAGTGAACTCATTTCTTATTACTGACCTTGGAATAAGAGAGCGATGATTGTTCGTCACCTGAAACCGAAACAGAAAGTTAGGAATCTGAGATTAAATTAGCCTTGCGACTAGGTTAGGTCATCTTTTTAACATAAAAACGTCCATAAATTCAGGCTACATACCTTTTAACCTAAGTGTAACGAAGTAAAGTGCTCACGTTTGGGCTTACAGCTCCGGGATTGAAGATCCGATCCAGTTGGTTGGAAATGTGGGTCACTCGGTGGGCATCAGTTGAATGCATATGGCGGAGGGGGACTTTTAATAAACTGGCGATTCTGAGGTATATGTTTTGGTTTGCGGTTAATAACTTTGAAACTAAACGATATACGACTAAGGTGTGTGAAGGTCGAGTACTGATACTTACATTTGCATTTAAAACATGGTCCGAATCTCAAATCAATTAGACGTCGAGGAGGGCCTCAAAATTTGAAATTTATTTGAAAATTACGTGATTTGCACGTCTGAATATCAGTTGTAAGGCCTTATGTGGGGTACCACTAAAAATATTTATCCGAGCCCAAAGTAATGGTACCACAACGGTTGCCCTATGACTCTACAGACAAAGTTATGCGGTGGTCGACAGTGTGAGACACTTCATATCTACATCTGAATGTAAATTGTGGCTCTTGACGTGTGTATCATTGAGCAGGGAATCTTACGCCTGACATGGGGCTGGAAAATTCAACCTGCGGCCATTGAATTAGCTGGGTGAGGAAAACTGCACTGTTGTCAGATATGGGAACGGCGAAGCGACAGACGGTCGAGAGTCTCTTACCTCTGCACAAGGATTGCCAACGCTGATAACTGTCTGGACCAGGGCCTCTCAAACGCCCAAAATCTCACGCGTGCAGAGCGAGGCGTAAGAGCTCCGTGCACTGTGCATCGGTGTTGCTCGGCATGACTCGGATCAACGCTTCGTCTCTGGGCTACTCGGCTAAGTTCGGCTCTACTCGGCTAAACTCAGCCCTGATTTTGAGCGCTACGGCGCAAGTGGGGCAGAGGGAGACAGGCGGAGCGAGCGAGACAGGCGTGAGGAAAGAGAGTAAGCGCTATTGCTCCAAATCGAGGAATGGGGGGGTCTGCACTCTGGTCAACCAAGCCAAGTCGTCGTTTGCACCGTGCACAGTGCATGCACCACGCGCATGCACCCTGAGAGGCCCTGGTCTAGACCAACCCGGTCCGCTCTACGTCCACGTATTCTTTAAAATAGTTATCTTTCCTATATTACACAGTCCAGTATATAGTATTCAAGTATTCAAATATTGTAAGCCATAAACAAATAAAAATGTTTAAAAACTGATATAGATTAATGCGTAATCCGAAAGTACTTATCGTGTCTTGTGTTCTGCGATGGCGGGCGAGACCCGAACGTCGTCAGCTAGCGACATTTATATGGCCGCTTTCCGGGCATTTTTCAGGAAAACCAAAAGAACCATGGGAACATGTTTCAGATAACAAATTTAAGTTAGACGATTTCCTATATTTTCCTGCAGACAACATTTTATTGGCTAAAGAAACAAAAAACGTGGTCGCTTACTGAAAATTTAAATACATGATTTTACAGATTTAAATTTACTTATTCAGGTTTTTATTCTAAGTAATTATTTTAATTCGTTTATGTGAAAAATAATTATACCGCTGAAATCAGCAGTCTTTCCTGACGCGTGTAGTATAATTTGTTTTGCATAATTGTAGAAGGTATCACCAGGAGTTTGGGAGAGAACAAACTGCCTCACGCTCTGAAATGATGTGTTCAATCAGATTTTTTATTTTTTATTTTTAGAAGTTGCTTTACGTTGCACCGATACAGATAGATATTATGGCGACGATGGGAGAGGAAAGGGCTAGGAGTGGGAAATAAGCGGCCGTGGCCTTAATTAAGGTACAGCCCCAAAATTTGCCTGGTGTGAAAATGGGAAACCACGGAAAACCATCTTCAGGGCTGCAGACAGAGGGGTTCGAACCCACTATCTCCCGAATACTGGATACCGGCCACACTTAAGAGACTGCAATTAGACATTGGCAACAGCGTAATTTCTCTGACGACCGAGCTCGATAGCTGCAGTCGCTTAAGTGCGGCCAGTATCCAGTAATCGGGAGATAGTGGGTTCGAGCCCCACTGTCGGCAGCCTGAAGATGGTTTTTCGTGGTTTCCCATTTTCACACCAGGCAAATGCCGGGGCTGTACCTTAATTAAGGCCACGGCCGCTTCCTTCCAATTCCTAGGCCTTCCCTATCCCATCGTCGCCGTAAGACATATCTGTGTCGGTGCAACGTAAAGCAAATAGAAAAAAAAATTCTCTGACGCGCCTAATTTGGTGGTCGTGACTATAGGGAAGAAGCTACATGGTGTATGGAAATTCGAAAGTTAAAAGCTCCTCTCCTGTTCCCACCTCTGTACAGCAGTCGTCACTTCAGCTCATAATGGAAAACTAGTAGTCAATTCCTGGTACACCTCTCAGGGATCTTCTGCAAAGAAGGAGTCATCATTTTCACACTGAACAGGCTTGGGATAGAGAGTAACGTATCCTCGTATTTCCCAGCCGTCTACCTTACACATTGTTAGAATGGTTCCACGTGCAACTGAAGGTCAGTCTGCTCCAAGAAGCTAGTAAAAAGTGGCAGTATGGAGCAGGTTCCAGTATTTTACATTCCGCTCCATGTCGTTCATCTCGCTGCTCTGCGGTTACGTTAACCACCGAAGCACATTATTTAATTTCACCGAACACAACTGGTTTACCTCATCACTCATAGCTTGTTTGTAACTCCAGGTGACTGGCTGGCTTAAGAGCATAGCAATTTTACCGTTAAACCATGTCGCATATAGATAATGTAATTACAGATGCCATTATCAAAATGATGTAGTGAAAACTAATCTATCCTAAGAGGGATAGAAAAATAAGCCAACAAGAGCCTCTGAAGGAGTTGCAGTTCCCGAGGTACCTGATTATTATTCGTCTTCTTGAATTTGTCACGATTGACTCTGGAAGTTAATAGTTTCTCCTTCTTCTTCTTCTTCAACAACAACAACAACAACAATAACAACGTTACTGTTATGGAGAGCTCTTATCGTATCGATCACTTATCTTATAACTTAGCTCTTCAGCTGGACAATCTTTTTCTTGGTTGCTTATTGAGAGGGGGAAAACATATCCGTTGCTGGAAATCATACTTCTGGGTCAAGTGGACAATGGCCGTGCACCCTGAAAAAGGCACAGAATGTCGTGGCTGGGCAGTAGTACCAGGATCGGACTAGAGGTCGATCAGCAGAACAGATTTTTAGAACAGCTATAAACAGAATTGAACTTGCTAAATTGGTAACCAACATCAGGGAGAATCCGATATCTGATGATGACGATTGTGATGAAAAAGAAGGAGAAGAAGAGGAGGAAGAAGTTATTTTGTCGGGGTTGTCGAGCTCTATGGCCTAATCCTCTCTTACTGGAAACAACAACAACAACAACAATAAAAACAAAACAATACTAATAAGCAGTCTTAAGTTTTTCCTACATTAAACCCAATGATTTTTAAAACTTCTTATCATAATATTAATAAATAAAATGCCAATCGAGTTGGCCGTGCGGTTATGGGCACGCAGCTGTGAGCTTGCATCCGGGAGATAGTAGGTTCGAGCCCCACTGTCGGCAGCCCTGAACATGATTTTCCGTGGTTTCCCATTTCACACCAGGCAATTATGGCCACGGACGCTTCCTTCCCACTCCTAGCCCCTTTCTGCTGCCCCATCATAGCCATAAGACCTGTGTCCATGCGACGTAAAACAAAATTGTAAATAATAATAATAATAATAATAATAATAATAATAATAATAATAATAATAATAATAATAATAATAATAATAATAATAATAATAATTCTGCTATTGGTTTTACGTCTTACCGACACAGATAGGTCTTATGGCGACGATGGGATAGGAAAGGGCTAGGAGTGGGAAGGAAGAGGCCGTGGCCTGAATTAAGGGTTTTTTTTTGCTAGGGGCTTTACGTCGCACCGACACAGATAGGTCTTATGGCGACGATGGGATAGGAAAGGCTTAGGAGTTGGAAGGAAGCGGCCGTGGCCTTAATTAAGGTACAGCCCCAGCATTTGCCTGGTGTGAAAATGAGAAACCACGGAAAACCATTTTCAGGGCTGCCGATAGTGGGATTCGAACCTACTATCTCCCGGATGCAAGCTCACAGCCGCGCGCCTCTACGCGCACGGCCAACTCGCTCGGTCTGAATTAAGGTACAGCCCCAGCATTTGCCTGGTGTGAAAATGGGAAACCACGGAAAACCATCTTCAGGGCTGCCGACAGTGGGGCTCGAACCTACTATCTCCCGGATGCAAGCTCACAGCTGCGTGCCCCTAACCGCACGGCCAAATCGCCCGGTGATAATAATAATAATAATAATAATAATAATAATAATAATAATAATAATAATAATAAATTTTCTTTTCCTGTGATGCATGTAGGCTATTAAGGTCCTCGTTCTGTCATGGCGTTTGCTTCCCAACCAGATAGCCTCTAGATACTGGAGTGTCACGTGAGCATTATGACATCCTTAACTTACAACTTGGCTTCTGCGACCGGATCCGCTGCTTCTGATATCAGTTAGCTCCTCAGTTTGTCTCAAGAGGCTGAGTACATTTCGTTTCATCCCTCAGTTCATCAATAAAATATTTGAACTGGCTGGGAATCGATCACCCGACCTCAGACACGCTACCCCTACACCATTACACTGAAAATACAATAATAATAATAATAATAATAATAATAATAATAATAATAATAATAATAATAATAATAATAATAATAATAATAATAATAATAATAATAATAATATTTTATTTCGTGTGGCTATTTCTAGCCGAGTGCAGCCCTTGTAAGGTAGACCCTCCGATGAGGGTGGGCGGCATCCGCCATGTGTAGGTAACTGCGTGTTATTGTGGTGGAGGATAGTGTTGTGTGTGTGGTATGTGAGTTGCAGGGATGTTGGGAACAGCACAAACACCCAGCCCCCGAGCCATTGGAATTAACCAATGAAGGTTAAAATCTCCGAACCGGCCGGGAATCGAACCCGGGACCCTCTGAACCGAAGACCAGTACGCTGACCATTCAGCCAACGAGCCGGAAATAATAATAATAATAATAATAATAATAATAATCGTTATTTATTTTACCTCCGATTGACTACTTTTACGGCGTGCCGGGACATTCCTTTCTAGGAAAAGGGATTTAAACATCGGCCGGAGGGAAAGGTATCTAGCGATGAATAATACACTGCCGAAGAGGTCTTGACAGTTACTACTCTGATCAGTGCTGAATAATGCAAAGACCTTTTCTGAGGTGTTTCAGTTAAGATCACATGCAGTGAATTCCAATCCAGTAGCATCTACTGGGGAAAATCTACCACACTAAAATCCTACTTGTTTATTGTTTTTGAGGCAGTACTGCCAGGGGATAGTTAAACATATCTCTTACTGCTGAGTCTTCTTGATACAGACTTTTTTTATACTACGAATGTAACTTTGCGCAGTAAGCTCAAAGACTGATCGTAAATACAAAACATTTGTACTGTAATGTGTCCGTAACCTTAAGGACCAGAACATCTTTGTCGCTTGTTCGTATGTGACAAAGCCTGGAAAAAAGAGAAAAGAAAAAAAAAGACTGTCCTTTTAATATTATCTAATGCGCAAGGTGTTTCAGGAGGAATAGTACATGTTTTGCGAGGCTGTGTTATGGGCTATTTCACAGCAAAAGTGTCGTATGAATATGTGTCCAATTTACAGGGTGTGCGGAATTACAGCTGTTTGTATGGTACGCAAAAATGTGCAACAGTTCAACCCAAATAACTCATCAGTGCGTTTATTGATACACAACACTACGTCGTTTGAAACGGGTTATAGTAGGCTATATGATCAAAAATCCCACCGCAGTCTTCAATGCACTTTTCAGCTCTCTTGGCAATAGCGCGTGTAGCTCGTCGGAGATCGTCTTGACGTTCTTTTATGAGGGCAAAACTATGTATAATGCGAGCGACCAATTCGTCTCTTGTGTTTACCTTTTCTCTGTAGACCTCGTTTTCATCCATCTCTAACGATGCAAATTGAAAATTGTTGAAAAGGACGTAGGCTTGTGCATCAGTAAGTTATTTGTGTGTGTGTCCAACCCTGGTCACGTTTCTCTACAGGGTCGGATATGAAGTGAGATGCATCCTTGAAGCGAGTCTTTACGACCGGATGCCCTTTCTGACGCCAACATCAGAGGAGTTGTCTGTCTCTTAGGTCATCGGCCCAGAGGCTGGTTGGATCCTCAAATAGCACCATCAAAGGCTATTCAGATATAGGGGGGAGGGGGAAACAATGACAGCATCAAAATGAGGCGTACTAGGCAAGATAAGGAGTGAGGTAGTTTGCCATTGCTTTCCTCACTGGGCCAGACGGTGCTGTTGTAGCACGACTGACCCTAACACTCAGGCGCGCTGGTTATGCTCCGAATGTCATTAGCATTACTCAACACCACCCATACCCCAGCAGCTTCCATATTGTCACAGCCATGGATGAGACTGGGACTGTGGTGGAAGCTACACTTTGCTCTGGCCTTTGTCAAGAGATGAATACAACAGTACTGCACCCATCAAGAACTGACAGCAGGCTGTCAGAGGAGTTAATAAAGTGAAAAGAATGCCTTGATACATGATAGTAGGAGGGAAGAGAGCGAACCTCGGTACCAGCACATAGCCAACTCCTGTACAGTATCATCAAGGCTGTCCGACTCGTTGGCTGAACGGTCAGCGTACTGGCCTTCGGTTCAGAGGGTCCCGGGTTCGATTCCCGGCCGGGTCGGGGATTTTAACCTTAATTGGTTAATTCCAAAGACACGGGGGCTGGGTGTATGTATGGTCTTCATCATCATTTCATCCTCATCACGACGCGAGGTCACCTACGGGTGTCAAATAGAAAGACCTGGACCTGGCGAGCCGAACCCGTCCTGGGATATCCCGGCACTAAAAGCCATACGACATTTCATTTTTCATCAAGGCTTATCGTCTCCATGTGACGGACGAATCATTATCAACAGCGCCATATGAACACTTCCGAAATGTTTGGGATTGAATCCAAGCTTTAGGCATGCAATCTAGCGATTAGAAATTATATAGCACCCCATCTCCTACCCTGCCGGCTAACATTCTGTTGGTGAATATCGATTCAAGGTATTTTTTAAAAAAATATGCGGTAAAGTTTGCTTAGTATTGGCGAAAAAACACCTCTAGTTTTCTGGGTCAGGGAATGGAATCGATACATTTAACGGTTTCTCCTCTTAGACGGTGGGATTTTCCAAGAAACTAACCATTTCAAGACGTCTTTGGGAATCCACTTAGTCACAGATTTCGAACAAGATAACATAATTCTTCAAATCGGCCCGATACAACTTTAGGAATAAGCATTAACATACAAAGCTTTAGTCTTGTATACATATTGATGATAGTTACTGTTGTTAAACGTGTGAATATTTTCAGTTTTTAGAATTACTTTATTTTTTGTGGTATGAGCCCCTAGGCTGCAGCTTAGTCAGCGTAAGCCAAAAACCGGTCCTGCTTAAAGCGGTGATGCAAAACTTAAAAAAAATGAATGTAGCTTATTTCACGTCTAATATAGGAGGGTCGAGTCATAAGTCATGACAACTTTTTTTTTCTCGTGAAAAGGAGACGACACCAAAAATGTAAGATATGCATTTGGAAATATAGGGCATGTACTTATGCATAATGCCCGAATACAAATTCTGACTTCAGGAGATTCTCGTAGGAAAGTGACAGAACAAAGGCCATTGGTAAAAATTGTTTTATTATGGTGTAGACAGCAAATACACAAGACTACGTACAAACGACAGGTCTCCACTGGTTACAGACCTTCGAGATAATCACCTAAGGCTTACACTGTGCGTTGCCAGCGGTGGGGCAGGCGCATGTGTATCAGTAGCGTGTGACACCTCTCTCCGAAATGCTGTTACGATGTCTTCTTTGTTAGCAAACCGTTGTCCACGTAATGGCTTCTTGACTTTGAGGATTAGATCATAGTCACATGCTATTTTAATATACGATCGTTGCTCCTGCTTGTTGACTTCCATTTTGTGACGCTCTCACTCACACACTGAACTTGGGGGCACACACTGTTGTTTACATACACCATCTAGTGGCATCATACGCAAGTGCATACCGTACGTTTCTCAATGCATATCTTAGATTTTCCGTGTTGTCTCCTGTTCGCGAGAAAAAAAAAATAGTAGCCATGACTTATGACTCGACCTACGTATAATAAAGTCTGTTATCGACCCATGAAAATATAATTGTATCGAATTGCAAATCATAAACTTCGCCATTCACGCCAGTAATATCTTTGTTATTACGACAAGCATAAAGTGTTGACGGCAATGTTGATAACAACTGCATAGTTATGTTTATCTTGTAATGTCAGAGTCTAACGACAGTTCACATTCTGAAATCTGTGTAGTTATAGCAATTAGATCATTTAATACAAATAGGAGAGAACTTTCGAACTACCAAAATAAGTTCTGTTATCTATTCCACAGTTTAACACCGTTTTATAAGGTTTTGCGTAATCTCAAATTAAAAATAAAATAATGAATGTTAGTCCATCTTTCTGGTGTTATACTTTTTTGGCTTATAATCGCTGGGCAAACAAACAATCCTTTTACCTGCTGTATTTTTGCAATGCCAGTGCGGGTCTATGGCTTATAGAGATAATCGATATTTATATCAATCACAACGCGGTATTAAGACCGCAGTATCAGTCTTTAGAGCAAGTTTATGGGCATGTTTGATCAAGATTGCAATTTGTTACTTACATAGGCAAACATCACTTCATCAATCAGTGTGCCTGTGGGGAAGACGGAACACATTGCTTTCTATGACTGAGTTCTGACTGTATCCTAAATACCCGACCTTTTCATATCATCTTTAGAATCAGGTGGTTATGGTATCTAGAATACAATCGAAGTCCCTAGGTCTTGTCAATATGGCACGTGTTAGTCAAGTCATCTCGCTTCTGGTTTATGAATACGTGAGTGTAGAGCCACCTTGTCCGCATATTTATGTCGTGAACTTCTTAACGTTGCCCAATTCTTCTCCAAATGGCTGAAAATTGCATTTATTATGGGCAAAACGCTTTTTTAAAACAATATTTAAAATATATATTGCATCCGGGAGATAGTGGGTTCGAACCCCACTGTCGCCAGCCCTGAAGATGGTTTTCCGTGGTTTCCCATTTTCACACCAGGCAAATGCTGGGGCTGTACCTTAATTAAGGTCACGGCCGCTTCCTTCCCATTCCTAGGCCTTTTCTCTCCCATCATCGCCGTAAGATCTATCTGTGTCGGTGTGACGTAAAACAAATAAAAAATAATTTAGTAATAATTGTATATTTACGTATCTAGTCCTCAGATACTTAATGGTCTCAATGTTCGAAATCAACATATACATTTACGCTGGAGTGAGCTGTAATTAAAATTTTATAGTACGATTTCTGAGCGATGCTAATCATGTCAGTTCTGAATGGTATACACATTTCACACGTAGGGTCGGCTGGTGTGTGCATTTCAGTGCGCTTGGCAAGACATGTAGGCCGGCTCGGTGAGGAAAGCTACGGGAAATGACCTCACTCCTTATTTCCGAAGTATGCCTCTTCAGTGACAACTGATGGCGGAGTTGTTGAGAACCCAACCGGCCTTCAGGATGTCAACTCAACTTACATAGTGCGATATTTAATGTCGTAAAGTATCGTATGGAATGTTAATGTATTATTATGTTACTATTTGTTACTTAATTTCCATATAATTAATAACACAGAGCTGGTCTCTACTCTAAGAGTAGCAAGCCTTCCTCTTATCCGGAGGCCCCGAGTTTGGTTCCCGACTAGGTGAGGAATTTTTATCTGCATCCGAGGGTTACTTCGAGGTTCACGTAGCTTACGTGAGAACAATTGAGGAGTTATCTGGCGACGATGTAGCCGCTTCAGTCTAGAAATCAAGAATAACGGCGGAGATAATTCGTCGCGCTGACCACGTGTCACCTCGTAATCTGCAGGTCTTCCGGCAGAGCAGTGGTCGCTCGGTAATAATACAGATACTGTTTCTATTAATTTATTCTGAAGTGAGTTTTGTGTACGATACTAGTAAAATACATTAAATCTTTTAAGTAATCATCACCTATGAAGTTAGTTTAAGAAACATAACCAAATTCAAGCACTCAGCACTTCCTCTAATTTCTACTCAACGAAACAAAACTGGAAGCATTTCAGTACATTTTTAACCATTGGTATCTCAGTTAAATATTTTCACACCAATATTGTCAGCGTGAGTGCAATGTCCTCTTGCTGGAATACAGAAGGTCGCCGAGCTATTCTTGGTCCAGTTATTTCCATCCATAACTAGACGACCTAACTTGCAAATGAAGTGGTCAGTCAGCACGTTCATAAACAACTTGTTTCAGTCTGTCCCAGCCTTGTTCAATGGGGTTCATATTTAGGGCATTAGCAGAACACTTGCATGCGGATGATACCAGCACGACGAAGCAAGCTGCCAATGATAACTGCACGATGTACATGCGAATGATTGCCCACTTGTAACGGGCTGCATTCTTAAGAGCTGAACCTCGCCATAACCGGAGGGAATAAAAACTGACATAATGCAACGCGTTACTAACAGTTTTATTAAAGCGAAGGCGTCCATTTAGCCACAAGAGACGCCGAATTGAGTCCTGCAGCATTCAGCTCGAGGTTCCCCCAAGCCAGTTATCAGAGATGGCACATCGACTGCAGCTATAGGCCTAGAACATTGTAATGTTATTTGATTCATGTACCACGAAACAATTTTATGGTTTTCAGAGACGCTATGAAAATGAAAACCTACAACCTGTTTTCCAGTCATTGACCGGGTCAGGGATGTAATGAATGAAGCAGATATAGGCTATTAGTACGATGGGATCGCCACTCCCGAAGTGATTTATTAATGGCCGATAGATGCTATGAAATGAGAATAGAGAGTGTTGCTGGAATGAAAGATGACAGGGAAAACCGGAGTACCCGGAGAAAAACTTGTGTCGCCTCCGCTTTGCCCAGCACAAATCTCACATGGAGTGACCGGGATTTGAACCACGGTATCCAGCGGTGGGAGGCCGACGCGCTGCCGTCTAAGCCACGGAGGCTATGTGGCCGGATATTTTCTCCTACACGAGTTCTTTTACGTACTAGTATGTCTACATACACAGGGCTGGCGTATTTATGATCGAATCTGCCAAGTTAGGGTCAGAAGGCCAACGCCTCAACCGTCTGCGCCATTCACCCGGCTAAGAAAGGAGAAGTAGAGAGTTCAGTGGAAGAGCAACGTAAAAAGAAATAAAGTCCGCCTCTGGGTTCGATTCCCGGCTCTGCCACGAAATTTGAAAAAGTGGTACGAGGGCTGGAACGTGGTCCACTTAGCCTCAGGAGTTGAACTGAGTAAACGGGATTCTGTTTCCACCTCAGCCATCCTCGAAGTGGTTTTCCGTGGTTTCCCACTTCTCCAGGCAAATGCCGGGATGATAGTCTACCTAACTTAAGGTCACGGCCGCTTCCCTCCTTCTTCCTCACTTATCGCTTCCAATCTCCCCATCCTCCACAAGGCCCATGTTCAGCACAGCAGGTGAGGCCGCCTGGGCGAGGTACTGGTCCTCCTCCCAAGCTGTATCCCCGACCAAATGTCTCATGCTTCAGGACACTGCCCTTGAGGTAGTAGAGGTGGGATCCCTCGTTGACTCTGATGGGGGGGGGGGGAGAGGGGGAATCCCGGATTGTCAACGTATTAAATAAATAAATAAATAAATAAATAAATAAATAAATAAATAAATAAATAAATAAATAAATAAATAAATAAATAAATATTACAAGAAAACTCTTTCTTCAGTTTGAGGTACGTTTCCGGGTTATTGTGGATCAGACAGCGTATCTATTCAGCATATGACATATACCAAGCCTTTTTATGTTTCAGAACACATTACGAAGTACAGTATAATATCCCTTAATGACGAGGAATTACGGGTGTCTCAGGGGCGGCGTGTTCACTCCTTGTAGGTCCATAAGAGCAGTACTGTCTCCTTTATGTGAGCTATAGCTGAGACCATAACATCACTGGGCGAGCTACACTTAAGAAAATGGAAATTGCAACACCTTGAAAGCATTGGTCGTTTGTGTTGATTTTCAAGATATGGAACGATGCCATGTCGGTATGTAAACGATCAAAGTTTCAGATCCATTGGATTGTTGCTACAGGTGTTCCCACTTGATTGGTCGCGGAGGAATCAACTCCAGTATACGGACTCTGGTGTAGCGTAGTTGACTTGCAGTCTGTGCAGTGAAGTGTTCCCCGTCAAACATACCTCGACGACAGAAAAGAGCACGCTGTCAACAACTGTCGCCGTTTGAGAGGGCTCGGATAATTGGGCTTGTGAGGCTGTATTATCGCTAAGGACTGTCGCAGCACGTGTTGGCCGACAGGCATCTACAGTACAATGTGTATGGCAGCAGTGGTCAAATGAAGTTACCCACACTCGTAGACCTGGCACAGGCCCAGCGCGACAGAAAACTGTGAGAGGATCGCCGCATCATTCGGATGGCCCGGATGGAACCCCATGCAACAGCAGCGCAAATTCGAACAGCTGTGGCACCCCACGTTACACAACAAACAGTTGGTAATCGCCTGCGTGCAGCTGGCTTACGAGCCCGTGTCCCTGCAGAAGGTGTTCCATTGACCCCACAACAGCGACGTATAAGGCTGCCCTGGTGTCGAGAAAGATCGACGTGGGTCGACGAATGGCATAGGGTCGTCTTTAGTGATGAATCGCGCTTCTGTCTTGCCCGCAGTGATCGCCGGAATCGTGTGCGCCGACGTACCGGGGAGAGGGGCCGCCCAGATCTTATTGTCGAGAGGCACACAGGGTCAACACCAAGCATTATGGTCTGGGGAGCTATTGGCTTTAATGTGAAATCACAATTAGCGCTTGTTGAGGGCACTATGACTGCTCGACAGTACGTTGATACGGTACTCTATCCAGTGGTTGACCCTATTATGGCGAACATTGCTAATGGGATGTTTCAGCAGGACATTGTCCGGGTTCACACTGCACGCATCTCCAGAGAAGTTCTCCACGACATCACAACCTTAGAATGGCCCGCCAGATCCCCGTACCTCAGTCCCATTGAGCATGTGTGGGACATGATGGGTCGACAACTGGCCAACCGTCCTCAGCCACCCACAACTCTGGAACAACTGACCCGTGCAGTGCAGCAAGCATGGGCTACAATTCCTCAGGAAGCGATCCAGGGCCTTATTGATTCCATGCTTCGACGAATTCATCAATGTATTGCAGCTCGTGGTGGGAATATTCTGTATTGATTGTTGTCCAAACTTGCGGTCAGAGGGACCTGAAAGTGTAATCATCGAATCAACCGAACACTCGTCCTGCATGTTCAATTGCAACAATGTAGCACCAATCCTTCTGGGTGTTGCAATTTCCATTTTCTTCAGTGTATTTGAGTCAGGCGGCTATTGCGTCATCCACTCATCCAGATACGGCACAGGGAATAACTGACAACATGACTGAGGCTTGCACTGTTTTATATGTATTTATGTTAAAACCTATCTATCATAATTATCAGTTCTTCACACTATTACAAGGCTGTGCAAATCTTCTCTAAATCTTCTCTAAATCTAAATCTTCTCTATTCACTTACCGCCGAACTCCTATTTGAACACTACAAGTTGCAAAAGGCCTTTCACAGTGCGATACTGAAATTTTACGTGCAGAAACTTGATAAAAATTTATCAAAATTAATAGTGTTCAGGCTTCTCGTTGCGTTGTGTTAGGTTTGTTCTGCTCTTGTGTTACGGGTTGCCTGATTATCTCTCTCTTTCTATTCACAGCATACGAGCTTTGGTTCAAGCAGATCATCTATGAGCTGGACTCGGTGCGGAATATGTTCAATACAGAGGTAAGCCACATCCTTTAATGCATGCCAGAATGCAGCCCTACAATTTCAGAACATTTCAGAAAAGAATCGGTGGTATTTATTTTTCATCACTGCGAATGTCGTGTAGTCTGCGGCCTGAGCACATCGTGCAATGGCTGTCTTTCAGAGGTTTATATGTAATACTTTCATGGTGAACAGTTTTAATACTGTAGAAGTATATCTTTACTCAATAGAGGTTACAAAATTTACTCATTAATGTTTTAAAAAACTGCAACCCACAGCTGATTCATTTTTACAAGAAGAGCATTCGTAAAGGCAGACCATGCACAGATGCAACATTTGTAAGAAAGCTATTAATGGAATAAAGAAGAGTTAAACTGTTACTGTACATATTATTTAAAAAGAAATACAAGTGGCTTATCTTAGGTTTTGTGGGATATATTTAATTGTTATATTATTCGTATAAAATTGGTGAATGGAGTCAAGTCATAATATGATAATTTCCGTATTTCCTAACGATAAATCATGCCTTTGCTGGCAGGACCTAGTGTTTACAGTGCACTATGTCTTCTGGTATAGGCTAGAGCAATTTTGTTACTTTCATAGATCTGTCTCTGTCTTATCCTTGGCTTTGACACTATGAAAGTGACTGAGGTATGAGCGATGCTAGTAATGCCAATTCTTACGCATCGAGCTCGATAGCTGCAGTCGCTTAAGTGCGGCCAGTATCCAGTAATCGGGAGATAATGGGTTCGAGCCCCACTGTCGGCAGCCCTGAAGATGGTTTTCTGTGGTTTCCCATTTTCACACCAGGCAAATGATGGGGCTGTACCTTAATGAAGGCCACGGCCGCTTCCTTCCAATTCCCAGGCGTTTCCTATCCCATCGTCGCCATAAGACCTTTCTGTGTTGGTGCGACGTAAAGCAAATAGCAAAATAATAATAATAATAATAATAATAATAATAATAATAATAATAATCCTTATGCAGCCAGTCCCTGTTATGAATGGTGTGAAAATGTTGCTCATAGGGTCGGTTTGTGTATGCATTTCAGTGGGCTTGGCAGACTGATGTGTAATAGCAACTCTGGCTCGGTGAGGAAAGCAACGGGAAACTACCTCACTCCTCATTTCCCTAGTACGCCTCTTCACTGATGCCTAAGCCATCTATGACAGCTGATGGCAGAGCTGTTGAGGATCCCACCAGCGGCATCGCTGACGGACTGAACATACATACAACGATAAATACCTTATTATCTACCAACATCTTAGATAAGGATGTGATTTGTCACCAATTTTCCTTGTTAATAAAATTACAGGGGGATGTAAAATTAATGAACCTGAGGAGACTATGTATTAGAAAAATTCTTTCTTGCAAACTGTCAAGTATTTCTTGCAGAAAAAAGAGGTTATTTGAGGAGAAAACGTTTCAAAATTAAAGGAGGTATTGCACATTTTAGTGCGATAATTAGTACAAAAATTAAGACCATGCAAATAGAAGGAAAATACAATATAAGAGCAAAAATAGTTGGAAATGGGACTGTTTTAGATACCTGAGAAGTGATATTGTGATATACACAGTGAATTAAAATGAATTAAAATATTTGTGTGAATGTTTGCATCAAAACCTCTGTGGGAACGACAATGATAAAATACATAAAAGTACGGCTTCACAACGTTGTCTCAAAACCGACCTCATTATAAAATGGTAGTGAAATGTGCAGTTGTCCTTCCGTTAAAACAATGAATTGATGCTTATCGTAATAATAATTCAAAAATCTTCACTCTTCTCGCTTCCATAATATTCCGCTTGAGAAGATATCTTTCTCAGTGATTTGATAAATAATACTAGCTATTACGAACTCTATCGTGTTAATGTAACAAATGTAAGAAATCGCGATCATTCTGATATTACTCTGTTCTATATCATTACGACTGGATGCAATTACTATGCGAAAAACTGAATGATGTTTTAAAGAGTAAAATACGAATAGTGCTTAAGAATGGATACTTTAAAGCATATTGAGGAGGAGGATGGAAAGAAGAGATCAACCGCTCTGTCTTCGATCATTTACAGTCGAAGCGTCTACGGAAAGAAGTCAATTTTTCTTACGTTATTAGAAAGGAAAATTAAAGACTTTGCAAAATAATGTAAAATATTTTAGCATTACCTTATTACAACAATTATGAACCACATTTTCTCACTTCTCATGGTAAAACATTTATGGAAAAATCGAGAAAATTCGGATTTATAAAGGACGGATATTTTGCCGAACGAATTATTTGTTTAATAGATTGTGTCATAAAACAGCACTTTATTATTTCACAGAGTTTATGGTATGTGTCGTGAATTTGTTTCCTTGCTTGCAGGATAATTTCAAATCTTTTTCATCCTGGTACGTTTCTTTAGATATTTTCAGGGCTTCTGTGAAACCTCACCCAAACCGACGAAACTAGGTGCTGTTTTCCATACACGCGATTTTTGAAATTCAAAATAATTTGAGAACTACACCACCAAATAAAATAGTAAAATAAAATAAAATAAAATAGAATAGTAACTCAGTTAACAGAAAGTTTTGCATCATCTTGGATCAAAAAGTTCCTGATCCTTCATAAAAAGTTAAAGAGAGACATACATACCATATTAGCGTTATTTCGAGAGATAGGTCTCGCCATAAGCGTTAAGAGTGAAGTTGTGCCTCATGCAACCAGTTTCTCACAGTTTGAAGTGAAACGCGGCGACTTGTGGCTGCCAGAAGCATAGTGGCATTGCGTTCAGGGTTCCTCTGAGCAGAAATTCGAAGGAAACGGTCATCAACTGCAGTCGTAGCCCGTGGGCGATCTATACGAGGGAAGTCTCAACAGTTCATGTCTCCTTGCATCGCTTCTGAGTTCGGACCGCATCACTTTGATTACTATCCACATGTAGAGCCACTGCCTTTGTTGACCATCCTTCTTGACATAATGTGATTATGTGTACACGTACACATGTTGACATGGCGTATGCTTAGAACGTTTCCACACTAGTGTTACAAATTCAACTGAAATGCTGCCTGAGCGTGGCTTTCTGCCTGTGGGTTGGGGCACGTGCAATTGTACTGTATGTTTACAAATATCCTAAGGGTCGTCTTTCCGGTCTGCATAGGACAAGCCAGAATAGTAACTCAGTTAACTGACATACACAGGCGTGATGCAAGATATTTCTTGATGTGTGCAGCATTTTTTGAAGTTACCAAGTTTCTTCCCTGGGCTTTTTAACTGACACTCAGAAGATGCTCTGCATCACTCTACATCATTATTTGGATTTTCTGTTCATTTTCCATCGCCGTTATAACAACTCACTATATTGACCTCGTTATTTAAGTTTTCTTTTCTTTTAACCACATGTTTAGATTACTGTATAATAAACATGTCAGTGGAATCAGAGGTATGTTTCTGTTCCAGGACCTGGTGCTAGATGAGTCAGGCTCTCTGGAGATCCTCAAGCGCATGAGCCGCATCGTCTTGATCCTCAAGGTTAGTCTCTGAATCATGAAGAAACGAAAACTGTAGTTGTGTACTTGCATCGGAGAGCAAAGTTCTCCAGCCTTGCAGATCACGGCCTCTGTATTGAATTATAATTTATATCAAATGTCTAGCAAGTCATTCAAGTTACTGGCAAGGACTTTTATTTGTCCTTAATATGTAGGACAGAAAAATATTGATCGAGCAAGAGGCTGAGCCGTTTGGGTCGCGTAACTATCAGCTTGCATTCGGAAGAGAGTGTGTTCGAACCGAACTGTCGTCAGCCTTGAAAGTGCTTTTTCGTGGTTTCTCGTTTTCACACCAGGTAAATGCGGAGGATGTGCCTCAATTAAGGCCACGGTCACTTCCTTCCCGCTCCTAGCCCTTTCCTATCCCATCGTTGCCCGTAGGGGTGGGGGTTGGTTAGAGGTGTCATGTGAAAATAATTGAAAACGACCAAATTTAGAGCGGAATCCATACTTTTCGGGATCGCTAAGATGAATGATGATACTCCGGGTGCCGTTTAAGTCCAATGTTCGCCCCCATGAGTATAGGAAGTGAGAAGGGGGTGGAAAGATGATGTCCAAAATGACCGAGATTATAAATGAATATGTGTATATTCTAACATACCTCTCAACCAAACTTGGTATACATATGACTTACTATCTGGAAAAATACTGCAGTGGTGGGCACCCCTAGCACTCTAGTTGAGGGGGGGGGGGTGCCATGTAGAAATAATCGAAAACGATCTATATCAGTGTCTAATCCATAGTTTTCGGGGTCGCGGAGATGAATTGTGACACTGTGGATGCCGCTTAAGTACAAGTTCGACCTCCTTCGTCAGGGAGGTTTGTGGAGAAGGGGGGGGGGGGGGTAGTTGGGACTGGCTGAGATAAGTGTTGAATACACAGTTTTCGCGTATATAGGTTTATTGGTGATAGTCCCAGTCACAGTTGGAATCGTGAACATCATATCTATAGCGCGACGCGTAAAACATACAATTATTATTTACCTTTATCATACCGAAAGTGGCCGTGTGGTTTGGGTCTCATAGCTATAAGCTTGCATTCGGTACATAGTGAGTTCGAACCCCTCTGTTGTTAGCCCTGAAGATGTTTTCCCTTGGTTTCCCATTTTCACACTAGGAAAATGCTGGGGCTGTGCCTTACTTAAGACCACGGCCGATCCCTTTTCTATCCCATCGTCGCCATAATACCTATCTGTGTCGGTGCGACGTTCAGCAGATTGTAAAAATATTTTTATCGTTTATTTGAAAGGATCAACTAGTTATCTGATAATCCGGGCTGCCGCAAGAACAAAGTTTGATTAACACGAAACAAAATACTCTAAAACTTAAAAATTAAACACACAACAATAACTTTAAAACTACAGGGTAGTTCATAAAATATCTTTTTTTTTTTTTGCTAGTTGCTTTACGTCACACCGACACAGATAGGTCTTATGACGACGATAGAACAGGAAAGGGCTAGGAGTGGGAAGGAAGCGACCGTGGCCTTAATTAAGGTACAGCCCCAGCATTTGCCTGGTGTGAAAATGGGAAACCACGGAAAACCATTTTCAGGGCTGCCGACAGTGGGGTTCGAACCTACTATCTCCCGAATACTGGATACTGGCCGCACTTAAGCGACTGCAGCTATCGAGTTCGGTCGTAAAATATCAATCAACATCACAATGACTTTAAAACTACAGAGCAGTTCGTAAAATATCAATCAATATCACAATAACTTTAAAACTACAGAGCAGTTCGTAAAATATCAATCAATATCACAATGACTTTAAAACTACAGAATAGTTCGTAAAATATTAATCAACGGCACAATAACTTTAAAACTACGGAGCTGTTCGTAAAATATTAATTAACGTCACAATAACTTTAAAACTACAGAGCAGTTCGTAAAATATCAGCCAACGTCACAATAACTTTAAAACTACAGAGCAGTTCGTAAAATATCAGCCAACGTCACAATAACTTTAAAACTACAGAGCAGTTCGTAAAATATCAGCCACTGTCACAATAACTTTAAAACTACGGAGCAGTTCGTAAAATATTAATCAACGTCACAATAACTTTAAAACTACAGAGCAGTTCGTAAAATATCAGCCAACGTCACAATAACTTTAAAACTACGGAGCAGTTCGTAAAATATCAGCCACTGTCACAATAACTTTAAAACTACGGAGCAGTTCGTAAAATATTAATTAACGTCACAATAACTTTAAAACTACGGAGCAGTTCGTAAAATATTAATCAACGTCACAATAACTTTAAAACTACAGAGCAGTTCGTAAAATATCAATCAACGTCACAATAAAGACATCTACAAAACTTCACTTCACACATAATTAACTCGTAGTATAAATCCTAAAGTAAACATTCAATAAAGTATACTGACAGCGCCGGGTAATGCAGATAGTACGAATACTAATCAAATTATTTTGTAATAATAATAATAATAATAATAATAATAATAATAATAATAATAATAATAATGTAATATAAATCACTTTGGAAGTGGCGACCCCATCGTAATAACAGCCTATATATGATTCATTCATTACATCCCTGACCCGGTCAAAGACTGGAAAACAGGTTGTAGGTTTTCATTTTTCAATAATAATAATGTCTCGTACGTTCGGAATCAGAAATCTTAACATTAACTATTAGGTAGTGACTTTGATCTACATATCCGCAGCTGTGCTTTGCGTGCGAATGGTTAGGGCAGCGAGATTCTAACAGAGAAGTGTCGGGTTTGAATCCCGCTCCCGCCTACAGACTTTTTAAACTTGTAATACATATTATGTCCTATTTCTCGGCGTTTCGAGGAACATTGTCTTATTGACCTAGAAGAGTAGGTTTCCAGAATATACACATTGGGTATAAAAGGGATGGTTCTCCCGTAAGAGGGTGTCTTACAACAGTGACGTAACAAAGATGTACATGCAGAGAATATACAGCGATGATAAAAATAGTTAATAAGGGCGGAGAAAACCTTTCTGCTGCACTGGAAATAGTAGAAAACCCGGGTGGGTACAACTTTTCAAAATTATACTTAAGAGATATTCGCAACGCATCGGCTTTACAACAGTGAAGCAGCAATGACGGCCATTTTGGTGGAAGGGTGACCGCGGGATGAGAGAACTCCCACTCACATCAACACTAGGGGACAACGAGAGTGCATTCAAATCACAACAACGCTAGTGCATTGAGAGAGATAACTACACAGTTCCACATAGTTAAAGGCCGCTACACACGTTCAATTCGGCTTGTCAATTCGATGGGAACAAGCCGAACGGACAAGCCGAATTGCCGTGTGTATGGAAAAGTTCGTTCAAACGATGTGAGCTCAAGCCAGAAATTTGAACTGATGGCATGATGGAAATTCGATCAATTCTGCTTGACACATCGGCTTGCCGTCAAGCCGAATTGAGCGTGTGTGTGGAAGCGCAGTTCAGTTCCTCAAATCAGCTGTTCTGCGCATGCGCACCAGTGATTGGAGTCTGTCTAGCAACAAGTGTCCCGCGTATTTTTATTTTTCAACAATATTTGACGTGCCTGTAGTTATTCCTATTTCAACAAAACTTGTAGGTTAAACAACACAAAATGTAATTACTTACCTTACAGAAGTCATTCTTCAATACTTTTAAAATTGCTTTGCAGGTTTCCTCTACAATGTTACCAAGTGCCTGTGGGGAAACGATTGTTGAATATTTTAGGTCTTCCAGTGACCTGCCTGTTGCTAGATACCGTAGAGTGGCTGTAAGTCTTTCGTGTGGAGTTATTGCTGCTCGCATAACAGTGTCCTTCTTTATCAACGGAGAAACACGGGACAGCAGATCTAGATATGTTTCTTCGTTCATCCTCAAATAATTATGCCAATCTTTGGGGTGAAACCGAAGCCCTTTTAAAAGGTTAACATGGGAGTACTGGGCTCGTTTTAAAAGCCAGTCTTTAACCCACACATTCCGCTTGAATTGACGCCTTCTTCTTTTCACAATTACGCAAGCCACTGCACCATACATCAGTAATAACGCATCGTCCGAAAACATTATTAAGTTGGAATTTCAGAAACACAAGCACGACCAAATTTTGGAGTTACAACCACATCGAATTGACACACCAAACTGAACGTGTGTATGTGATTGCTGCTTCAGTTAGATTTGTCAATTCTAACTGACAAGCCGAATTGAACGTGTGTAGCGGTCTTAAGCAACAGTGGGCGTGGTTTCTTTTTTATTGGGTGCCTGCACTCTCTCTCTCACTTACACGAAGATATATTATACCCGCTTTCGCTGATCAGTATAAACATTTACATCAAAGCACATGACGCACTCGGACGGATCGTTGAATTAGTTATATTGTCAAATTAAACTTCATGTTGTAAAGGGGGAAAAAAAAAGAATGCCCATGACATAGGTAAAATATTGGAGTTGTCGTAGGACCGGACACAACTCATTCTACGCCTCTCACTGCGAGAAACAATACACGGTGTTTCTCTACGGGACTCAGAACACAACATTTTAAGGCAGTGAAATCAACCGTTTAGGAGATATTTCCAAAAAACAGCCCACTCTTGCCAACTGATCAGGTAATGGTCTGTCGTAACCATGGTAACACCAGCTCAAGATGCCCCATCCAGCTTTCCCTCTAACCCAACAAATGGGGGGATTAACTTCAACAACTGCGTATTTTTGCTGCCTTCTCTCGACGTCCTCAAAAATCGCTTCTTTGTCTTCAAGGCCTGCTGAGACGGCTTACTTTACAGCTGGATTTTGCTCTATAGGGGCAATCAAAAATTTTTTCCGTTCGAGGGCCGTACAGTCCTGAATCGGGATGCCAGTCTGGCAAAATCGCCGTGAGCATTGAGGCACTCATCTCACCGACGCACGAGATTGAATATCCCCGTGTGGTGAAACACCGTGTCCTGCTGCGCGAAGAAGTCCGTAACCGCCTGCTCACATCCTAGTCCAACAGGAACCGTTGACCATTCAAGGCCTTTTTGAGAGACAATCTGGCCCCTGCATAGTCTTCATTCTCCGATCGTTGTCCACCGGGTTTGTCCTTCGGCAGCCAACAACGGAATAACAGCACATTGATCATGTTTGGGCGCATTTGGTAATAACGCCGCCATAGCTCACGTGGCCGCATTTAACGCACGCACCTCGGCACCACAGGACTGCCAAACTAATCCACATGTCCGTGCTTGTATGCCCGCATCGGTGTCGCGCTATGTTGCATGTCCGCTGCAGCAACGCCCTCACACGGAAACTTTTGGATCACGCCTTACAAAATCTAATAATTCATTCTCTAGAAAATGAACCACATTTCTATGAATTAGTATGGAATGATCGCTTTCAAGTGCGGATTACTTTCTTCAGTCGTATGTACCATAATTTTGTATACCTCTTCGCTTCTTAATTCTAAAACAATGTCTTGATCACGTATTTTATTGACTCTCTGTTTACTCCAACCTGTAGAGACGTCGTTATAGTTGTAGATTGCAACAACTGGAAAGCTCTGAATATTTAATCTCAACTTCATAATTAGGCTGAAATCATAAATTCTGCTGTTGGCCGTGCGATTGGGGGTGCGCAGCTGTGAGCTTGCATTCGGCAAAAAAAATATTAAGGACATGGCCGTTTTCTTCCAACTCCCAGCTCTTTCCTATCCCATCGTCGTCGTAAGACCTATCTGTGTCTGTGCGACATGAAGCGAATTGTAAAAAATAAAGTGACAGTCTGTCTGTTAGGTCATCAGCCCAGAGGCTGGTTGGATCCTCAAATAGCACCACCAAAGGTATGCGGTTATGAGGAAACCCCAAAAACCAATGGCAGCACTAAAATGAGGCGTACTAGGCAAGATGAGGAGTGAGGTAGTTTGCCATTGCTTTCCTCACTGGGTCAGAAAGTACTATTGCAGCACAACTGACCCTATGAGCAGCACCTTTCATAACACTCAGATGCACTAGTCATGCTCTGAATGTCATTACTCAGCACTACCCATACCCCAGTAACTTCCATATTGTCACAGCCATGGATGTTGACTGGGACTTCAGTGGAAGCTACACTTTACTCTGACCTGTGCCAAGAGATGGATGCAAAATTACTGTATCCATCAAGAAATGTCAGCAGGCAGAAAGTGACAGTACGGTAATGAAATGCCTTTGCTGGCAGGATGTAGTGTTTACAGTGCACTATGTCTTCTGGTATGGGCTAGAGCAATATTGTTACTTTCATTGATCTGTCTCAGCTTTATCCTTGGCTTTGACAAAATGAGAGTGACTGAGGTATGAGTGATGCTAGTAATGCCATTCCTTGTGCAGCCAGTCCCTGCTATGAATGGTGTGAAAATGTTGCTCATAGGGTCAGTTGGTGCATGCATTTCAGTGGGCTTGGCAGACTGATATGTAATAGCTACTTCTGGCTCGGTGAGGAAAGCAATGGGAAACTACCTCACTCCTCATTTCCCTAGTACGCCTCTTCAGTGATGCCTAGGCCATTTATGACAGCTGATGGCGGAGCTGTTGAGGATCCAACCAGCCTTCGGGCTGAGGACTAAACATACACATACATACCGTAATGAACTCATGAGGGACTTCGATATAGCAACAGTCGTGAGTTCATTGGGAACTTGCACCTAGGTATTTAGCGAGATTCGAGAAACAACAGAGGCCATATTATTTTTCTCATCGCATATCTGTTATCCAAATCATGTGGTATTTTTTTTTTTTTTTTTGGTTCAGCTTCTGGTTAACGCTCTCTTTTTTTTTTTTTTTCAACCGGTATTTCTCGCTGACCACAATACGTTATATTCATTAGTAACAGTTCAAAGAACAGTTATAACATGATGTTGGTTGATCAGTCTTCTCTCCTGGTGTAATGAAGAGTACATATTGCATCAGATAGGTTTTGTATGTTGTTACTCATGATGCTTCAGAAGAAGAGTTTCGAAAGCAGTCCTTACCAACGTACGAAGCTGTTCTTGTTAATCCTCAACAGTCGGGGCAAAGGAAGCTCCCTCTGTGAATCAGTGGTAGAGTGTCGGCGTTGGCATCTAATGATCGCAGGTTCGAACCCAGCAGATGTAGGCTAGTGGGATTTTTGAAGGGCGGCCAAATGTGCATTCGATATTCCATGTCGTAGGATGTCGGCATGTAAAATATATTTGGCTACACCTTTGGTGTTTACTCGATTTTTAAAATTAAAACTCAGCCTTCGATCGCCCAACAGAGATTCGTTTCTCTGCCGTCTAGTAGAGTAAAATGGAACGTTAAAATTGACACGGAGAAGCCTAGATGGTGCCAAATCAAAATGGCAGCACACGTTAGTCGAAGTCATAAGATTGTTCTTATTAGACGGAGAGCATAACATCAGTTTACCTCACCCACGTAAAAGTCTTCGTGTGATAATAAAAGGTGACACATTACGCCACAGTTACGTTGAGCTACAGTAATTGGTGCCCTGTGAAGATGGTCTGTGCAATATCTAAGAGAGACGTGGGTTTCAGGTGATTGGCGATTTCTTATTGCTCACTGACAGGAAGGTTGACAGGCCGAGGGCGGAGGTTCAGTTACCCGTAGAACCAAGTTTCTTCTTTTGGAGAGGGTTCACTCTTCCTTCAGATAAAATTTGTTATTGCAGCCGATTGTCATAAAATGAAACTACATTAATAATATAAAAATAAGGTTCCTAGAAGAGAACATTGCAAGTGTTAAAAACATTTAAGGTCGTTAGGCCTTTTTCAAACGTGAAATTACCAGCGTTTCGCCCCAGTGTAGCATAAATGTTTTTAACATTGGCAATCGATGAAATTAAATTATGGTTTCCTTCTAGGAACCTTGTGTTTTATATAAAGGCCAAAGGCAGGCATTTCTACAAGTGGAAGCACATGCTTCCCCTAGTGCACCGTCACTGCATTGTCCTACATAGGAGGCTTGTAGAGGTGTATCAACGCCGTACTAGCCGCCAGCGTCTTGGAATGGTGCAGCAATCCAACTGACGAGCCCACTGCTACACTGGGGCGAAACGCTGGTAATTTCATGATTGAAAAGGTCTAAGGAGCTTAAATGTTTTTAGATTAATAAAACTTTTAAACATTTTTCTCGTAATGACTTTGACTCTTACAAAAGATGAGCAAGATGCTTAATGAGTTCAGAACTTGAGGAAACGTTAAGCCCCAACTCCACCAAACCCTACAATTTTTTCACTTTTTCCGCTGCAATGAGATAAGAAGGAAAGCCTGGTGCCATATTCGCTAGAGAAATCTCGTTGCCTGATAATCTCCTTAACATGATAGGAACTAAGAAAGTCTAAGTTCTCAGGTTGATACGCAAAATTCCTGTAACGTGTGGTCTGTCCCTTGGCGCAATTAGCAACATGGTATCTCTCACAGATCTTCCAGAACAAATCACAAGCCCTCTCTGGATTCAGCATTTGAAACACTTGTTTAGAACGCACTCGATGGTGGAAACCGTGAGTTGCAAAAATAGTGACTACGAGTCGCAGTTCATACTCGGCCTTCATTCAATCCGTAGTAGTTGCGGCATCTGCGGCTTAGAAATTCTCCCATTTTTCTATCTAGTTTCAATTTAGTTTGTTTGTAACTGGATATATGTAGTTGTAGACGGCAACGCCAGTTTGTAGCGTAGTTCTTCCGTGAAGAAAAGTTATCATATGAGTTCGTAACACAGTCTGGATAAAGTAAATTTAGAGAGGCACAGCAAGTTTTTCACGTAGATTGCTTTCACATTTTCAGTGTCTTGTAGATTCTGCTTGGGAAGGCAGTTCCATATCAGTTCCAATCCGTATGCGATTATCAGTTAGATTTTGGCATGGAATAACTTCATTGCTATGTCTATGTGCTTTGTATAGCTAGTTTCTGATGTTTGCAGCGTTATACCCAGACGTTTAAAGCTGCCCTCGTCTTGCTGAGGTTCTCCATTCTCGTAACATGGTATCTATTTTAATGCTATTCTTCCTTCCTTGCGGAAAATGATATGCACCGTCTTCTGCTGGTTAATTATGAATTTCTTGTCATCTGACCACATCACTAGCTTGCTGGAGGTTGTCTGTGGTTCAGTGGGTATTTGAGATGCTAGAATCATGTTATCTGTGGCCATGTAAACTTTAACTTACAGTAGTCGCCCTCGTTCTTTATTTTCTCTATTAAATCTGATATTGCTGTATGGAAGAATGTGGTGCTCAGTGGGTCACCTTGTAACACAGCGTTCTTCTGTACGATTGAGTTCGAGAGATAAATACTCTCATGAACTGTCTTGTGATTACAAGCAAGGATAGTGTTGATGAAGTTCATTAGTGGATTAATGCGTCCTATTATAGCTTCCAATTCTTCCAGCAGTTTTTCTCTGTCAAGCAGGTCAAATGCTTTGGTGTAGTCCTTGAACATCGTATACAGTTTTTCCTTTTGGGTTCCTTAGAGCATACTCAATGCCGTCAGTTAGATTCTTTATCGTATTCACTGTGGATCGTGTCCGGCTCCATGGCTAAATGGTTAGCGTGCTGGCCTTTGGTCACAGGGGTCCCGTGTTCGATTCCCGACAGGGTCGGGAATTTTAACCATCATTAGTTGATTTCCCTGGCACGGGGGCTGGGTGTATGTGTTGTCATCATTATTTCATCCTGATCACGACGCGCAGGTCGCCTACGGGAGTCAAATCAAAAGACCTGCACCTGGCGAGCCGAACCCGTCCTGGGATCTCCCGGCACTAAAATCCATACACCATTTCATTTTTAAAAATTTTTTTTTACTGTGGATCGTCCTTGTTTGCAGCGAAATTTCTCGTCCGGTAACGCTATCTCATTCTCTAGTCAGCCCATTGCCATCAGTCGTGAAAATGTTTAAAGAAGTTACTTTTTGATCCAATCCCACAAGATGTGTTTAGGTAATTGGAGTTTTCCTTTCATTTATACAGAATCTTCATCATTGAATGTCTCCAGTTTTCAGGAATGTCGTTTATTTATATACATTTATTGAAGAACGATATCCAAGTTTTTGCAAGTTTTTGAAAATGCCATCGATCTCGGCTGCTTTATTGTTCTTAGGGTTCTTGGTAATTTTTTTTTACCTTTTCGTCTGTGAAGCGCTTAACTCTTCTCTTAAGACATGATCTGCACATAATCTGATTGTCCCTGTTCAATACTCTCCTGAAGTCGTCTTCGTCTCCCACGCCGATATCGTGAGGGAAATGTGGCTTTCAGGGCTTCAGGACTGCCTAAGCTTTCAGTCTTGCTTATCCTAATAGTTTCTTTCCTTCAGCTTCCTTTGGATTCCATCTTTTTTAATAACATTTTTGTATTCATCTTTCCTCGCAGATGTGATAATCGCTTTAACCGTGGAGAGCTAGAAGAGTATTTATCCCGAGATGGCTGCGTAGTTTGGGTTACGTAGCTGTGAGCTTGCATTCGGGCGATAGTGGGTTCGAACCCAAATGTCAGCAGCCCTGAAGATGGTTTTCTCGTAGTTCCTTGATTAAAGTCACGGTCGCTTCCTTCCTATTCCAAGCGCTATCCCACCGTCGTCATTAGACCTCTCTGTGTCGGTACGACGTAAAACAGGTAGAAAAAAAGAAAAAGAAAAAAGTGTATTTCTTCGAATATCGTAACATATCCAGTCAAGCTATGGTTTATATATTCTTGTCCTTTCTTCGACCTTCACCATTACTGATTTTAGCACCGTTCTATTGCCCGGGCTGTTCCGATGATTTTTTCTTTGTTTATACCATTGTCATTTGTTTCCATTGTCGGAGCAGGGCTTCCAATCAAACACTTTAACGATTATGTCTTGACCGTTATGGCAGATTTACGTTGGTTCTGTTTGTTCATTTACTATTATTAGACTCTCAGATTTCCAGTAATCCATGACTAACTGGGTTTCTTTCATTGGGACGCCTGTGCGACAGTTTAGATCACCTGCTATGATAAATGAAGAGTCTACTGCGAAAACGAGGAATGTCAGATTTTGTTCATTTTGCAGGAAATTAAATTTAAACTTAAAATACATATAAAAATACGGTAAACAAACAAAAATCGTGTATTTATTTTTTACATAAGTGAATTCATAGTGCACAATATACACAGTTCAAAAAAATTAGGGGAACATGTTTTGCAACGTCTGGTATGTGAACGTTAACTTGGTAGATGGGGTTCCAATGGTCGTACAGCATACCTTGAGATCTTAGCTACTCAGGGTATGTCAAATCGAAGTTATACTCCATCTGTAGGCGTCGCCATGCATTAAATTGTCAGGCGACCCCTCAAAACAAAGTGAATAGCGGTGCGTCCGTGTGTCGTTGTCGGGTTCACGGACTACTGCGGTCATTCGACACGTTGTACGTCAACCAGCAAATAACATGAGACATCTTAACGAGGTTCAAGTCGCAAGGGCCGTCACTTTGATCCAGGAAGGATGGACTTTTGGTCGTGTTGCTGTCGATCTCAATGTCTCTCCATCAGTTATTCACCGCTTGTGGAATCGCTACATTGAGACAGGCCAGTTCACAAGGAGGGTCGGACAAGGTCATGGTCGCATGACAACCCCACTGGATGACCGATATCTGACCATCTGTGCGTTGCGACATCGTTCAGCAACTGCCAGAGAACTGCAACAAGACCTCAGGAGACTCACTGGAACCACGGTGTCTGACCAGACAGTAAGGAACAGGTTAAGAGAAGTGTCCATATAACCCAAAACGTCCTGTTCGAGTGCCCCGTTTGACGCAGCAACATCGCGCAGCTCGCCTTCTGTTTGCCCGTACGCACGTCAACTGGCAACTTCGCCAATGGATAACTGTGTTGTTCACAGATGAGTCCAGATTTCTCCTGACACGGCGTGAGGGACGTCAACGTGTATGGAGACGCCGTGGTGAGCAGTACATGCCAAATATTGTTCTGGAAGGCGACCGATTCGGATAAGGTTCTGTGATGGTGGTGGGTGGCATCAGTATTGATGGCCGTACGAATCTTCTCGTCGTCCGTGGTAATCTTACCGCTGCGTGGTACATCAAGCAGATACTGCTACAGCATTTGTTGGTTGCTGCATACGGTGTTGGCCCTGAATTCGTACTCATGCACGACAATGCCAGGGCTGATGTAGCGCGCATCTTGCGAGAACTGGACATTCAAGAGATGGAATGGCCACCAGTGAGTCCCGACTTTAATTCCTTCGAGCATGTGTGGGATAGGCTTGACAAAAGTCTTCGTGAGCGTTCTGTTCCACCACAGACTCTCCAAGACCTCGAACAGGCTCTCATTGAGGAATGGGACCTGACACCGCAACGTGACCTCCGTCAACTTATGGAGCATACCACGTAGGCCTAGGTGCCAAGCTATGATAAATGCTCGTGAAGGACATACACCATACTGAAGCTCTCCAACTGTGATAGAAATCCACCCTGGAGGACTGTTATCACTTTGTTTTCGCCCCTATTTGGACATTTCCGCTTGTGTTCTGAAAATGAACGCGAATCCATATGTTCTTTTGTATACTTCAACGGTAAAAAGTAAAGTAGTTGGTAATATACTTGGGTGTGAGGTATTGTTTTGTGGACCATGGCATATGTTCAAAAACATGTTCCTCTAATTTTTTTTGAACTGTGTGTATATTGCACCCATCTACTGATACTACGTAAAGGTTGCAATATACAGTGATCTGAGACTTTTGATAACCAATCCTTCCTGGTAGAATGATTTAAAATCACTAACACTCGAAAATACTGTAAATAATAAAAAGGAGGAATGTCACTAGTTATCGTCTAAAGATCTTCTGGTTACACTATGTTAGTCGACTTCCCTCTTGCGAGGAAGTGTATTGTAATAATATCTGGCATCACAAAACTGCTTAAGATCTTGCTGATATATTTGAGCATGCTGTCTGACACATCTTCCGGTTGTCTGCAGTGTTCATGGTCATATTTGCCTCGATGATCTTTCCGTGCTGTCTCAGGAGATTTTAGAGATTTCTAAAGCGTTTGAATGCGTTTCTTGGTAATGCTATGTAAAGACATGAATGCCTTATAGCACACGGCAATTTCCTTGGTACCATCTTCTTCGATAATCTCACCCCGTATGAATAACCCTTATCATGGAATAACGTGGCTGTCGTGATCTACGATTCTGAATCGAATAAATCGTTATTAAACCATACAGATATGTATTTTGTTCACCCACCCAAAGGATTGAAGTCTTTAATATTGCGTTTCATTTCCTGTTACGTAATGACCTCAAAACAAGGAGATTGTTTACACTTGTTGTCTGGTCCAGTTTCGTGCGTTGACAATTTTTCATTACATCACTAGTTCTACCGTGCCATTTACGTTTTCTTGTGTCTGTGTTTATTTTATTCACACTAGTACTTTCACCTTTACCGTCTCCCTAAGATGGTATCATTAGACGTGATTTTTAAACCTTATTAATAGAAATAAATCACACAAAAGTCTAACAAGCACTAACAACAATGATTTTTAAACCTTATTAATAGAAATAAATCACACAAAAGTCTAACAAGCACTAACAACAACAATGATTTTTAAACCTTATTAATAGAAATAAATCACACAAAAGTCTAACAAGCACTAACAACAACAATGATTTTAAACTTTATTAATAGAAATAAATCACACAAAAGTCTAACAAGCAATAACAACAATAAATTTCGAAAATAAATGCTTTGTGGCGTATTGTAATGATACCAATGTTAACGCGTGACATTTCTCCTTTCTGAGTTGTATACCAATTCTTCAAAATGCTCATTGACATATAGTGCTGAACGTAGAAATCTTCAAATTGATGACATTTCCCGCTTTTGCAGGTGGACTCCTCAAATGAATCTCTTCAGACGTGAGCCAGATTAATGCCTAAAGACAAAGTTAGCCACTCTACGCCTTTTACAAAGAAATATGTATTGTGCCCGTCCTAGTCAGTCATCGAACACGAGACACCCCAGGGGTGCTCAGTTCGGTGGCTGTAGGCTTATAAAATAAATGAATGTGGCAGGATTTATCATAGGGTTCATCAAATGAGTGCGTTCCAAGTAGAAAACAAATATGACAATTTTATTCAATTAAATGCAGTATTGGCCATCCTGAATTCTATGATTATGATTATGATCGTTACGTTAAGGAATTTAATCTGGCTCTTGATGTAACAAACCTAGGCACACACACAAATGGGGTGGTACACGGCAGTTGTTTCCCTGACATTCTAACAGAGTATTTACATTATAAAAAAAATTTTTTTTTATCGTCTTCAAAGTTATTAAGTTATTTGTTTAAAGTTGAATTGAAAATTTTCATTCAGAAAAATGAGGTCTGGGCCAAGCCTTCATCGATAATCTGGAAAAAATGCAGTAATTGTAAGAACGAATTTAGTAAAGAAATAACCAAGATTCAAAAAAGTTAACACTTATGACAAAATAATAAAATTTACAGTCGTTATCTTAACAAAAATGAAAAGTTGAATTTGCCTTGGTTTTCTCTAAGTTAATCCGAGACGTCGGATATACCTGTTCACGTCGTCTCACATCTCCTTTCGTGAGAATTTGTATTGAACGTTAAGTATTTGACCAATGATTAAACTAAACAAAACGCCTCTCGGGCTTGCAAACGTAAGTAAATGGGGATAATACCACCCATGTGGAGATCCTGTCCACTACCAATCGATAATATCAGTGTCACATGTTTCAGAATAGAACACATAAAAAAAATAACCCTCTAAATACTAATAAATCACTACTTCTACAGCTAACTACGGAAATTGGTAAGAAGACTGTGAGTACTAAGAAGAAAATATCTACATTATGTACATGTCGACGAGTGTCGATCAACCGTTTTACTCTCCTATTAACAAATTTATTGAGTTACAGCAAGATTGGGTTCTCACATGAAAGTAAAAATTACATCAACGAATGAGCTGGTATAATCATGAATCAGACATTATTTAGATATTTCGTCGAAGACTTGTTCTTTAGACCAAATGCCTTCCCGAACATTCATCTGTACCTTGAGATTGAAATCACTGGATTACTTGAGAAAATTTGGGATATTTCCACGAATGAAAAGTACATCGATAAACATGGACTTTCATTTTCCTCATCTGAAGACACTAATATTGGGCTACACTGCATTTATCGCGAATAATCAATAAACATGTGAAAAGCTCAGTATCGCGAAGATTCATGCCAATTATTCCATATACTCTATACGTACACTGTACCACAATGACGACTTTAACCTGTCGCATCTTAATCTCAAATATGTAGCCGTGAAATATCAGGACCTACCATCGTCCTACAAATACATAATATCCACTTAAAAGTGTCTCGATGATTAATTACATCCAATTAATTATCACATGCTTCCAATGCACATGTTCACATTAAATTCTCACATAGAATTCGGACTCAATATCCCGATGACACGTTGTCTCAGACACGAGGTACAAGTAGAAGTTCAAATACAAGGAAAATATAGAAAATACGGACGAAATATCCTACCATTAAATCCATCAAACATAAACTAATTCATATTCGTGACGAAATTTACACAATAAGCAAAGATGGTGTCGATAACACATGGATAACTCTGTCAGAACCCTCACTGTCAAATTCATGGCCACATGGTCATTAAATAGTCACATGTGTCAGTTTTATGACGTATTCGAGCAAATAAACTGCCATAAAAAGTATCAAAATAGCTTACTAAGAAAGAAGAAAGGGTGGAACAAAACTACATAGAACAGATATAAATGAGACGTAATCGACTTAACTTATAGATGAATCTTCATGTCTGGAAGTCTGGGTTCTCAATCAGCCATGCCAGGAAGAAAGAATCTGCATCCCGGCGCCGCCAACGATGGTCAAAGGTTTAGAACCTCATGGTGAAGCACTGGTAATCCATGATGTGAGATTCCGTCCTCTTCTGGAATTTATTCACGTCCACGTCTTCCGCGTCCACTCGTAAGACAGCTGAAACTTACACAAAATGTTTTAGAGTAGGCTCCAAGCACACACGTAACAGTATTTTGGAAATGACACGTACTTTAAGGGATTATTGTCTGCACATTCGACGTCTGATCACAGCACTGTCCTAAATTATATCCAATTTTCAGACGTGTAGAGCACAGGAGTGAAGCGACGTTCCACGCTGAGCGACTGAAGGTGATAGTCCAAGACACGCCAGAGGGTGTGTGAGAGCGAGTATTCGTATCACATGACTTAAATGTCATGTCTGGTGCACATACACGGAAGTAAAGTCAATTGAGGGGCTAAATTCTTCTACTGTACGAGTCTACAACTTCATCACCATCTTAGCCACAAGGTCGTGTAAATTATTCCAAAATTTCAGTTTTTAATTTATATCCTCCAAATGTGCTATTCTTTTATCCAGTTTATTTTACTTTAGTCCTTGAGCCTTCCGTAATTATGCACGTCGCCACCAAAGATATTACAAATATTTCATTTATATCATTCCTCGCAATTACAAGTGACACGCGCTGGCCTCCTTCTTCCAGTCACCAACCTTCATTTTTTTATTTTTATTCCGTTAGCCAGTCGGCCGCTCTCTGCACAAAAAAAACTCGTTCTCGCCCCTGCCCAAGGTCGCGCGCACCCCATCTCGCCGACAAGCAGACACAAGCCGCACCAACACCTGTTCACTCATTTGTGGCCTGACGGTCACAGTATATAGTGCATGTAACACGCCAGTTCTATTGAGGCTGTTGAGGTAATTCTGACCAGGGATGTTGAATATGCAAGCTGAAAATTAGTGGTTGAAACCCAGTGAATATGTTGTAAATCCAGACAATGAAGTGACATTGGAGTGTACGATGCTGTCTTCCTCAGCGAACTCTCGTTCATAGTTGGCTTCAGTTCACAGTGATGTGTGCAGTAGAATACGACACATTCTTGCTCCTAAAATGGGAATAAGAGGAGGCATCCGTGGTTATAAAGAATAAAGGAATGTAAAATGTCGCCTGAAAGGGCCGTTCTTAATTCCCGTGCATGTTCATGACATGTTCCCTCTGGCCCTCAAATATTCATCTTATGTTATTAATTGGCAGACCGGTATACCATATACCTATATTATACTGTCATCGATACATGAAACAAACGCCATCTGAAGGTGTTAATATATGTATGTATTTCTTTATTGATGTTAGCTCTACTAAGAGATAATGGCATTAGGGGTAGATTATTACAGGGATTAAATATATTTTATTCAAAATAGAGCCACAGTCAGAGTTTGTGAGTTCTTGGTTCAAAGTAGTCAAAGGAGCTAGAAAAGGCTGTAATCTTTCCTCTTCATTGTTCATAGTATACATGAATAATTTACTGAAAGGTATAATAAAATGGCAGGGGGATTCCGTCGGGTGGGAATGTCGTAAGCAGTTTGGTCTATGCCAACGATTTGGTCTTAATGGTAGACTGTGTTGAAAGCCTGCAATCTGGAACTTGTGCAGCGAGTATGGAGTGAAAATGAGCATTTCCAAGACCAAAGTGATGTCAGTGGGAAAAAACCCCTAAGGTTGTGAATACAAAACTAGAACAGGTAGATCATTTCAAGGATTTGGGATTTGTATTCTACTTGGATGGTACTGTAGTATAGCACAAGTGTCAAGGGGGAAGCACACCTTTCATTAACTTGAATTTAGTAAAATTGAGATTTTTATAGTTCAGCAACTGCAAACGCTACTTACAGAACATTTTACAAACATGACACAAATTCATCAAAATTCGTAAAGCAATATTAATATTTTTTAAACCAAGTAATTAACTGTGACAATTTTATCAATTTTTATATATTTTTGCATCTTAATGGCGTTTGTCCTATGAGTATTTACATGATTCCTTTTGCTGAAATGATTTAAATACTTATATCAACAACATATAGAATCTCTAAGGTATTATTTTAGAAATATTTCTTAATCACTACCTCGCATATCAAAGATTTACATTTTTGCACTAGTTATTTTTTGAAAGTTGAATTACTTGTGTCAAAGAAAAAAGCAGAGAGCACGTTTGTTGTATTAAAAAAAATATACTGCCGTGAAAAATGTTTCGCAAAGATTTTTAAGTGTTTGTGAGTTAAAATGAAAATCATGTATAAAATTGACAAGCAAGGAACTAGTAGCCGTATATGATGGAGTGGGATATAACACATGGCGCATTTGAACATCTACAAACCTAAAAGTTTTCGACAGATTAAATAAGAAAGTATGTTCTATACAAAAATATATATTTAAAAAAATCAACTACTTCATCCGTAAAGATGAACCTGTCTGCCTCTGTGGTGTAGTGGTTAGTGTGATTAGCTGCCACTCCCGGAGGCCCGGGTTCGATTCCCGGCTCTCCCACGAAATTTGGAAAGTGGTACGATGGCTGGAAGCGGGTCCACTCAGCCTCGGGAGGTCAGCTGAGTAGAGGCGGGTTCAATTCCCACCTCAGCCATTCTGGAAGTGGTTTTCCATGGTTTCCTACTTCTCCAGGCAAATGCCAGGATGCTACCTAATTCAAGGCCACGGCCGCTTCCTTCCCTCTCCCTTGTCTGTCCCTCCCCATCTTCCCATCCCCCCGCAAGGCTCCTGTTCAGCATAGCAGGTGAGGCCGCCTGGGCTAGGTATTGGTCATCCTCTCCAGTTGTATCCCCCGACGCAGAGTCTGAAGCTCCAGGACACTGCCCTTGAGGCGGTAGACGTGGGATCCTTCGCCGAGTCCGAGGGAAAAGCCGACCCTGGAGGATAACCAGATTAAAAAGAAGAAGAAGAAGAAGAAGAAGAAGAAGAAAGATGAACCTACCTTACTTAGTCGGAAGCATATTTTGTGTTTATAAACATTTCCTTTTTCAACGTAGCTTCAAGCAATTGCTCTTTTAGTAGTCGTAGTAATTGTTGTTGTTTCTGTAACTCCTGCTAGGGACTTAGTTCTACGTTGCGGCGTAGAGCTTTGGTACAGAGTTCGCCAAGTTCTTCCACCCTGTGCTCAAGTACGGTCCTGTTTCGAGTCTGTTCCACGTGCAAGTAGCACTTGCTTTTGCGTACTAGAAATCCCGCACCAGCTCTTGCTGGTTCTGTTCTTGGAAATCCACTGAAGAGCAACGAATATCCATCATCCCAATTCTCTGAGCCTTGTCCTTTCTTCTTTGTTTGAATTACAGTCTTGACTTAAGCTTCCAAGATCTCCTTAACTGATTCTTTTTTCATTCCATTCCATCCCCTAATGTTCTATGCGCCAAAAGTCGTTGTTCTGTATACTCGCCAGTTCGACATCTCTTTAATCCGTCTGGCTTTCTTTGTTTCTTTTGATTGTTGAATTTCGGATTAACTGGGTGTTGGCCAGTCAAGGCTAGCGGGGTAGGAAAGGCTGCCTTTGTGACCGTGGCCGCTCGGTGGGGTGTTACTGCTTTCTGGTCCCCAAGACAGTCTTTCTGTCCTGTCAGGGTTATGCCGCCATTGGTTGTTCTTGGCAGAACTAGCCGCTGCGAGTACAACATTGCTCCTCGGGATGTGGATCCTAGTGTGCAGTTACCGCGAATAACCTCGACACCGTCTCTGGAGCTTCTGTTTGTCAACTGAACGTAGTCTTCCTGCGTCATGATCAGACAATGCCGTGCCGTCCTCTAGCAAGTCATCCAGACGTTATTCTTTTCTATATGAAGAAACAAACGACCTGTGTGAGATATCATGAACCAGCAGGCTCGACTTCTGAGAATGGGCTTGGCGTAACGTCAGTAGCCAGTTTCGTCAGCTGAATGTCCTGTCCTTGACCCCTTCTCCTATTGTGCAGAGATAGAACTGAGGAAATTTCTCATGGTCTGGTGCAAACTGATAAAGTTGTAGACTTTGTAAAGATCCTGACAAGCATTGAAACTGAGGAATCAAATCGACTTGACTTGTTAAATAAAATGCTCAGCGAAGTGATATCGATAACCACCGAGCATATTTGGATTGCACTCGATGAGTAATGGACGTACTCATTTATGACGTGATAACGTATTATAAATCGATCTGTCGGTAGGTGTACAGGCTAGAAAGGTCGGCGTAATGAAATCAGATGGGAGTTTGAAGCATTCTTTCGACAGGAAGTTACCGATACTCTTCGTTTATTTAGATATTAACGAGTAAATCATATTCCCCACTATGTGGTTATAGTTTGTGTCGAATAGCAAGCGTTTTGGCCTCGAGAGGCTACTCAGAACTGTCCAATCAAGCTGCTAAGTTGTCGCATTATCCCACCCACTGAATGCCGCGCGCACCTGAAAAAACACCCATTGTGTTAAATATAACTTGCGTTACGCAAATTAAACAGCGATGCAACGCTTTTCATGGAACACTTCAAAATGTTATTGCTCGAAAAGTAGCCTATTTCAGATAAGGGAATTCTTTGTATATTATTGTAAAGTAGAATAATGACCGGATAAGATGTGACCACTGTAGCTGAACTAATACTCACAACACCATCACAAGATGGCCGCCAGATTGAGGTATGTATTAGGCAGTCCACTGTCGCTTACCGCGCGGTGTGGCTTGGCATGTACATGTTGTACAGTCGCTTACCGCGCGGTATATCTTGGCGGGTAGATGTTGTACAATCGTTTACCGCACGGTATATCTTGGCGGGTAGACGTTGTACAGTCGCCTGCCGCGCGGTATATCTTGGCGTGTAGACGTTGTACAGTCGCCTGCCGCGCGGTATATCTTGGCGGGTAGATGTTGTACAGTCGCCTGCCGCGCGGTATATCTTGGCGTGTAGACGTTGTACAGTCGCCTGCCGCGCGGTATATCTTGGCGGGTAGATGTTGTACAGTCGCTTACCGCGCGGTATATCTTGGCGGGTAGATGTTGTACAGTCTCTTACCGCGCGGTATATCTTGGCGTGTAGATGTTGTACAGTCTCTTACCGCGCGGTATATCTTGGCGTGTAGATGTTGTACAGTCGTTTACCGCACGGTATATCTTGGCGTGTAGATGTTGTACAGTCGCTTACCGCGCGGTATATCTTGGCGTGTAGATGTTGTACAGTCTCTTACCGCACGGTGTGGATGTTGTACAGAAGCTAGTCAGGTGTAATTTGATTTGTCTTAATGAGATCTATGAAAAAAAAACATTTTGAAAATGTAATCATAAATAAAAAAATTTGAAAGTTTTGTGATTAAAAATTGACGAATGTTGGTAAAACTCATAAAAATATCCAAATATAAGTAAGTGTTATAATCAGATAACATCCTGTATATAACATATAGATGAGGAAAATAGACTCAATAAGAAGTCGAATAAGACTAAAGTACATCTACAGAACGAATGAGATGGTTGCGAGATCGTCGCAAACGAGGCTGGCGTCTTATAAAAACAAATAATAAATCAAGCGATACTGAAAATCATACGTCTCTTACTTCTCACATCATTCACCATAGTTCAATAACATTTTGATAATTAATAAAAATTGTGGTCCGCCTCTGTGGTGTAGTGGTTAGTGTGATTAGCTACCACCCCCGGCGGCCCGGGTTCGATTCCCGGCTCTGCCACGAAATTTGAAAAGTTGCACGAGGGCTGGAACGGGGTCCACTCTGCTTCGGGAGGTCAACTGAGTATAGGGGGGTTCGATTCCCACCTCTGCCATCCTCGAAGTGGTTTTCCGTAGTTTCCCACTTCTCCTCCTGGCAAATGCCGGGATGATACCTAAGTTAAGGCCACGGCTGCCTGGGCGAGGTACGGGCCCTTTACCCCAGTGGTATCCCCCGACCCGAAGTCTCCCGCTCCAGGACACTATTCTTGAGGCGGTACAGGTGGGATCCCTCGCTGAGTCCAAGGGACCAACCCTGGAGGGTAAATGGATGTAAACTTGTCAATTTGTTTATTATTTCTAATTACGATACATCGCGGACAATACAGAATTGAGGAAACGTGCTCAAACCGATAGGGTGCATCAACAAACCCAATATGTGTGTGGCCGAACGACCAGAAAGGGCACTACCGGCTCTTCTACTGCTCATATGTTCAAATGACATTATCAGCAGATAAGAACTCAAGGCAAATCCAGAATGTGTCCCTCGCTACTGCTGAGAGGCAAAAGAGGTGCAGACAATGTCAGAAAAGCGAGCGCGACTCTTATTGTCGATCGACGGAAGCAAGCTGCTCTTGGACGTTATCACGCCAAACAATCCGCGGCCGTAATACAGTAGCAGCAGAGTCTAAAATTTTGCTTTTGTAAATTTTGAAAATATATGAAAAATAACTCGTTGAAACTTGATTTGGTAACTTACTAACGTCAATAATAAATACTGAAATACCGGACCAGTATAAGACTTCTACTTTCAGAAATTACTGTGCATTCAGATACAGAGCGAGTTGGTTACGCGGTTTGGGTCATGTAGATGTTAGCTAGAACTTGAGAGATGCTGGGTTCGAACCCCAATGTCGGCAGCCTTGAAGATGGTTTTCCATGGCTTCCCTTTTTTATACTAGACAGATGCTGGGATTGTATTTTATGTAAGGGCACGGACGCTTCCTTTAGTATCCCATCGTCGCCAAAGACCTGTCTGTATCGGTGCGATGTAAAACAAATAGCAAGAAAGAAAGTATTGAGATGTGTTGCACTGTTATTTTATGAGTGATATATATGGCAACAACATGTCTGATCCTATTTCTTGATAAATGCAATAGTCTTGAATCTCTCTTTTGGCACATGTTGAAGTAAAATCTGTTTCAAATTCCACTGCCGGCAGCCCTGAAGATGAATTTCCGTGGTTTTCCGTTTTCAAACAGGCAAATGCATGGGCTGTACCTTGATTCAGGCCATGGTCGCTACCTTCCCATTCGTAACACTTTCCCTTACTTGCGTCGAGTCCAGTGCCCCTTGGATTAAAGGCCAGCATGGTGCAGGACATCTATTAGGGTCTCTTTTCCAGATCTAACAGTGCGACATCTGTTAGGGTCTCTCATATAAACTAAGACCCTCAAAAAGCCGTGTCTACTTTCCGATCCGTAGGCTGCTGTATGGGAGACGCGCGCATAGTTCTCGACCTTGCAAGCAGTCTGCACGTGATCGACCTGGCAAGCATCAGTCGCCAGTCTGAATCTCAGCTGTTAACATGGTGAGAGAGTTGTAACACTGTATTTTAGTGTAAAATTTCTAGTTTCATCTTAATGGTCATGTGAACTCTCACAACTCTCGCTATTGGTGTGCAGAAAATCCTAATGGTGGTTATGAAGTTCGTCATTATGACAGGAAGATTGGTGTTTGGTGTGCTGTTAGTGCAAGACTAATAATTGGGCCTATTTTTTTAGAGACGACAGTAAATGCAGAGAGGTGCCAAGATGACATTTTGACGCCGTTCTTTCATCAGTTAACGTAAGAAGAAAAATCCCATGGTTGGTTTCAACAAGATTCATCCCCTGCTCGTACAGCAGAATATTCCCTTCTTACAACCCCGGAAGTGTTTGCAGACAGAGTGATCGGTGCTGACCTATTTCCCTCTCGTTCTCCGGATCTAACAGTGTGTGACCATTACTTGTGGGATAAAGCCAAAGAAAAAGTATATCTAACAAATCCTCACACACTAGAGGGACTGATACAAAACATTCCGAATGCAATCAGAAACATTACTCACTCGCGTGAGCCAGAATGTGATTACCAGATACAATGGCTGTATAACCCAGGAAGGACTACATTTCCAGCATCTTTTATAAGGTAAGACTGTATACACGCTTAAAGCAGGGCGGCCGCGCGCGACATAAGTTCGGCTGAGGCAGCTGCTGTAACACAGAGTACAAACGCCGTACGTTCGGTCTTAGTTTATGAAGAGAGACCTTCTAAACACTGTTTACAGCAGAGATTTCCGTCCTACTCGCCCTCTTTTGCTTTCTCTGCCGACTTTTCCTCGGCATGGTGGGTTCACGGGTGAGATCTGTATACTGTAGCACATACGAATTTGATCCAGTTTTACGGCCAGATGCCCTTCCTAACGCCAACCTACTGTGGCGGGATGTACCCAGCTATTAGCGTGTCCCTGTTGTTTATGATAGTGTGGTTGTGTTGTATTTATTAAGGTAAACACAAAATAGTGTGTATTAAGAGCATTAGCATACCCAGGATTGGCCGATGTATGTGTGTGTGGGGGTTATAATTAAAAAATGATGATAGATAATATAATGAAGGTGCATGTGCGTGTGTGGTACGGGCATGCATAACTCTCTTTATAAGGACACTGATACAAGTGAAATATGTTGATATTCATATTGCAATACAGGACAAAATCTTACATTAAAATACAGAACAAAAATAACATGATCAAGGTCAACAGAACCGAGCTCGATAGTTGCAGTTGCTTAAGTGCGGTCAGTATCCAGTATTCGGGAGACAGTGGGTTCGAACACCACTGTCGGCAGCCCTGAAGATGGTTTTCCGTGGTTTCCCATTTTCACACCAGGCAGGCAAATGCTGGGGCTGTACTTTAATTAAGGCCACGGCCACTTCCTTCCCATTCCTAGCCCTTTCCTGTGAAAAATAACTTGCAAAAAAAAAAAAAAAAAGGTCAACAGTTTTACAGCGAATGATATGTTCGATTTACAATCTAAAATCCAACTTTCGAGGCATTTTTTAGAAAACAGATTCATATTTTACAACTGAGGAGTGTCTATTCAGAAGGCGCTATTTCCACCATGAGAAAGTTGTGGGAAGAGCACAAGAAACATAAAATAAAAGGCACATGGAACGTGCCCACGCTCGGGTTTCGTACAACTTTTACGACATTACACCTTTCTGGTCTGGATTGCTCACGGCAGTCGATAATATTCAACTACTGTAACGCATATGGACGGAATAGTGATTTTTTGGAAGTTGAAATAGCACCTTTTGAATAGAAACCCTTCAATTGTGTCTCCGTGATTGTCTATTGTCAATTTCTCTTTATTTCATTTTAAGTAAACATTCCATGGGGTGTGTTCTAACGTCCCTCCCCCCGCTGCTCCCGTGATTAAGAGAAACATAAGCACCCAGTCTCCGAACCAGAGGAATTAACTAGATCTTGCTTCGCTGGGAATCAAACTCGGGACCCCTGAACCGAAGGACACTCAACGAAAGAGTTTGGCTTCGAAAATGTCAGATGGTTGATACCGGTGAAATGGACGTTTATGAGTGGAGATGCACTTAATCTGACGAATTGAGTTGTGAGGAGAATATTTAATGCGAGCGTGTGAATATTTTAATACTCAGCCATTAAAAAAAGTTAACCTGTTATGATCGTAACCTCCACGTGTTGAATGCAGAGGCTCAAGGTCCTCGCAGTGTCGTATTATGATTTCATCAGAGAAGGTTATCAGCGTGTCCCAAGGCGTAAGTCGAGGGAGTAACCCAGCAAGCCCCTCCAGACAGCTCAAGAAGCCAATAGCAAGCCTTAATTCCAATCACGAGCACAGCCAACTGGCTACCATGCGCGATTTGCGCGGTTCCGCATGATAGTGCTAAGTTCTTGTCGGAGAACGACCAGTCCAGTGACTAATTGGTCAACAAAGCAAACAACTGTTGACTGTATATGCCTTACATAAGAGATAATAGTAATTTCAGTACCAAATAACATCATGTCTGAGATAGCAATACCTCACACTACCGGGTAAGCTCAAAGAATTAGATAAATGCAAAAGATATCAGTTTTACTAGATAAAAATGTTCCCCTCTATTCTTTCCTCTATTCCGGCGCAGCCACTTTTTCTTTTTATCTTGTCAGTATTTAACGTCGCACTAACTGAGATAGGTTTTCGGCGCCGGTGGGATAGGAAGCGGCCGTGTTCTACAGCAAGGTAGTCCCAGTATTTACCTGATGTATAAATGAAAAACCACAGAAAATCATCTTGAGGGCTGCCGATAGTGGGGCTCGAACAAAACACCTCCCGAATACAAGCTTACAGCTACGTGGCCCGTACTACACAGCCATCTCTCTCGTCACATTCTCTCTAACACAGACCACTTCTCTTACCACTGTTCATTTCTCCATCTTTCAGAAAGTTTCCGTGCTATCATAGTCTCCCTTAAGGGTTTTTCGTTTCTCATTCACATGTGACTTTACCAGAAAATACATATGTACCCTTTCATTCCCTAATACAACATATTTCATAAGTGACGAATATTTGCATCTTCTGAAAGCAACCAACGTTCTCGTTTTGAAATCAAAAGTCATGTAATCTCCTTCCAATCAGAAACGTTTAAAGTCTTATAATTGACAAAAGAAGCTACATAATACGCAGTGATCATATAATGCAAAATTCCCTTATCGTAGAACCACAGGCCATGTTAATGATCCAGTACTTACTTTACCTTTCGTGTCAGATTGCACGAATGTCCATCCAAAACATAGCTACATTGACAGAGTTTTTAGTTTGCAAGCTTATGATCTCCCATTATGCAAGGTTGACCTACATTTGTACAAGTCAGCAAATGCTGGGAGTGCTGCATTATCTTACACAGGTATAGGATGTTTTCGCGTTCCGGGAATATCCTCCATCGTTCTAAATTGGTTTTGCATTTTAAAACCCATGTGCGGAGCCGGTTCGAAATCTTTCACACAAGGAAAGGAGAATTATGTTCTGGTGATAGCTCTTCCTTTAGTGGAACGATGGGAAACTGGTTCTTGGTTCTCCATTTCTGAAGACTGCTACCTACCACGCTTTCTTTTAAAGGCGATGTTTTTGCCAGAAACCTTTCACGAGACAGAAATCTAGATATGGCCGCTTGATGGTCATACAGTGGGTGACTACGGCCCATCTCTTGCTCCTTCCCTTCTGCCTCTGCGGCAAGTTCTTTTCTTATCTTGGATGGTGTAATTGAAGCAAATTGTAACTACGTGAAACGTTTGGTTGAGGACTATATTAAGAACTAAACCTTTATTCTTTACCGTTGAAGTATACAAAAGAACATCGATGGATTCGCGTTCATTTTCAGAACACAAACTGAAATGTCCAAATAGAGGCGAAAGCGAAGTGATAACAGTCCTGCAGGGTGGATTTTTATCACAGTTGGAGAGCTTCAGTATGGTGTATGTCTTACACGAGCATTTATCACAGCTTGGCATCTACGTAGCATGCTCCGTATAAGTCGACGGAGGTCACGTTGCGGTATCAGGACCCTTTCTTCAATGAGAGCCTGTTCGAGGTCTTCTGTCTTCTGTCAAGCCTATCCCACACATGTTCGATGGGATTAAGGTCGGGACTCACTGCTGGCCATCCCATCTCTTGAATGTCCAGTTCTCGGAAGACAGCTCTGGAGATGCGTGCTACATGAGCCCTGGCATTGTCATGCATGAGTACGAATTCAGAGCCAACACCGTATGCAGCAACCAACACCGTATGCAGCAACCAACACATGCTGTAGCAGTATCTGCTCGATGTACTACGCAGCGGTAAGATTACCACGGACGACGACAAGATCCGTACGGCCATCAATACTGATGCCACCCACCACCATCACAGAGCCTTGTCCGAATCGATCGCCTTCCTGGACATTTGGCATGTACTGCTCACTAAGGCGTCTCCGTACACGTTGACGTCCATAACGCTGTGTCAGGGGAAATAAGGACTCATCTGTCAACAACACAGGTCTCCATTGGCGAAGTTGCCAGTTGACGTGCGTACGGGCAAACAGAAGGCGAGCTGCGCGATATTGCTGCGTTAAACGGGGCACTCGAACAGGACGTTTGGGTCGTAAGGACACTTCTCTTAACCTGTTCCTTACTGTCTGGTCAAACACCGTGGTTCCAGTGAGTCTCCTAAGGTCTTGTTGCAGTTCTCTGGCAGTTGCTGAACGATGCTGCAACGCACAGATGGTCAGATATCGGTCATCCTGTGGGGTTGTCATTGCGTCTACGACCTTGTCCAACCCTCCTTGTGAACTGGCCTGTCTCACTGTAGTGATTCCACAAGTATTGAATAACTGACGGAGAGGCATTGAGATCCAAAGCAACACGACGAAAAGTCCATCCTTCTTGGATCAAAGTGACGGCCCTTGCGAACTGAACTGCGTTAAGATGTCTCATGGGATGTGCTGATTTACGAACGACGTGCTCCAAAGACCGCAGTAGTCTGTGTACCTGACAACGACACACGGACGCACCGCTATTCACTTTGTTTTGAGACCTGACAGCTTAATGCATGGCTACGCCTACAGATGGAGTATAACTTTGATTTGACATACCCTGAGTAGCTAAGGTCTCAAGGTATGCTGTACGACCATTAGAACCACATCTACAACATTTACTTTCACATACCAGACGTTACAAAACATTTTACCCTCATTTTTTTGAACTGTGTATTTTATATTAAGGCAATGCAGTAGCTGACAACGCATATTCAGTTTCGTCCTTGATTCCCCGTTGCGTAGATGGAATGTGCAAATTTGGGTCTTTGAGGGATTCGGTACCAGGAAGTTTATTTTTTAAATTGGCTCTACGTCGCACCGACACAGATAGGTTTTATGGCGACAATGGGATAGGGGATAAAAAGGGCTAGGAATGGGAAAGAAGCAGCCGTGGCCTTAATTAAGGTACATCCCCAGCATTTGCTGGTGTGAAAATGGGAAACCACGGGAAACCATGTTCAGGGCTGCCGAGAGTGGGGTTCGAACCCACTATCTCCCGAATTCAAACTCACAGCTGCGTGCCCCTAGCCGCACGGCCAATTCTCTCGGTGTACCAGGAAGTTGTCGTCGTAGTAGCTTGACGGTTTTTTCAGAGTCAATGTCAACATTTGTTCTACTTCTTTGAAGCCCTTCCCTCTTGCAGCAATAGCTGTATCATCTGCATAGATAACCTGTATGGTTGTTTTATGTAAGGGTCGATCGTTTGTAAAGATTTTGCATAGCAAATCTTGTATACCTCGAGGGAGTCCATTTTTCTGCAAGCGCCACCTGACATGGAATCCGCGATTCTGGAGAAAGGTGCCGATTGAAGATCTCAACTGAATGTCCTTTGTCAAATGGTATAACTTCTGCAACTGTTTATGGTTAACTGTGTCGAAGGCTGCAGTTAAATCGATAAGACCAAGAACAGTAATCTTTCCTTCTTCAAAACCGTCTACTGTATGTTGGACTAGATTTAATGTGACCATAGCAGGATTTCCTAGATCTAAAGCTAGCTTGTCATGCATAATATTGTCATCAATGTTGGCAGATATTCTATTCAGCATCATTCTTTCCAGGTGCTTAAAGGTATGATAAAGCTGTGACATAGCCGGAAATTCTTTAGATCATTGGGCTGCTTCCTTGGTTTCAACTGAGTGACGACACAGGCTTATCTTCACAGTTTAAAGATCTTCAATGTGGTAACGATGTCAGGCAGTTATAAAGGCTACGGAACATTCCACTAGATACTAACATGTTCCAGGAACCCTTTATTTTTTGTTTACTTCAAGTGTTCAATTTTCTTGTACGAATAGGAAAGATACAAGATTATGGGCGCGTTTTTCTTTATTAGAAGCCGTATGATTTGTAAACATTGTTGTAAACAGATATAGTAGACGTATGTTTTCTGAAGGCTTTGTTGAATATACGTTCAGTGAATAAAATCCTTTTCAGTTTATTATTTTGGGAGTGCGTTGAGGTACTAACGCAAACAGCCCGTACGAATAGAATGGGTCTATTTCGTAAAGCTGTTGGTATTTGTCCAGTAACCGTTTTTAGCACGTGCCTGGAATATATTGTGTGCTACATCCCCTTGGTATTGTTTTTCTGGACATTTTAATAAATTCACCTACTCTTGTTCAGTATTTAATGCTATTAACCGTTCAGGCAGCTTATTCAATTTGGAGGGTCCCAAGCGTATGTTTTCCTCTGACTTGCTTCACATCTCATTTCGCTACATAGCCTACTTTAAAGATAGTAGTATTATTTTTTTTTTTTTGCTACTGGCTTTACGTCGCACCAACACAGAGAGGTCTTATGGCGACGAAGGGATAAGAAAGGCCTATGAGTTGGAAGGAAGCGGCCGTGGCCTTAATTAAGGTACAGCTCCAGGATTTGCCTGGTGTGAAAATGGGAAACCACGGAAAACCATCTTCAGGGCTGCCGACAGTGGGATTCGAACTCACTATCTCCCGGATGCAAGCAGTAAGTAGCCTGTGTGTGAGAATCAATAGTATCAGTTATAAGCTTGCCAAATTTGAGTTCCATCAGTCAAGCAGTTTTTACGTGAAAAATACTTAGACAGGCAAATATATAACGTTTCAGTTTTAATATTGCTGCCATTTTTTGTTTAAATCACGGTTCTCCCCGGAACCCTTTGATGCTCTGGGATGATACATTACCTATGTTACTCGGAATATTTTCTTTTAAATGGTGAAATATTTCAAAATCGGTCCCGTAGGTTCTGACATTACCTTTTACAGTTGCCCAAAACGTATTAGTCTGCCCATAGCCATGGTACGAACGGAACAGTATAGTACAAATAATGGTGCATATAATGGAATTACGCGCATGATGATATGTAGGACAGTCAAATACATCAGCAGGTTGAATATGGAGCCAAGGAGATTCACGCTGTTTGCAAACGGACCAGCAATACAACGGCGTGCGTCATTAGACGCTAAACAAGTATTGGTCTAGTAAACAATACCATCGTGACATCATGCTATCTCCCGCAACTTGGACTCATTGTGTCCGTGGTGACACATTGGAAGGTAATATTCAGCAATGTTTCCGTGTTCAGCTAGCAATGGGAAGGAAAATGAAAGAAAACAAGTGTGGAATATAAGAGGATTGTAGTGCGACTAAATCTTTGCAGGACATAAGTGAAATAATTGGAAGAGCTGTTACAACTGTTAAAAATATTGTGTGCAGGTACAAAAGAACAAAGACGATAGAAAATAGACCAAGAAGTGGCCACCCCTCAAAGTTATCAGTACAAGACAAACGGCAAATTGTGTTTAAAGTGGTCCAAAATCCTCAGCCAAGTGCGCCGGAGATAACAGCTGCGTTAAACCAAGATGTAGGAGTGCAAGTGTCATCGGACACCATCAGAAATGTGCTACGCGAAAGAGGATATGCGGGCAAAACAGCCCGTAGAAAGCCGTATATCAGTAAGGCTAACAGGAAGAAGCGACTTGCGTACGCTAAAAACCACAGACATGATAGCTATGAGGATTGGGAGACAGTCGTTTCTACTGATGAGAGTAAATTTACCCTCTTCAGGTCAGACAGACGAGTGACTCTGTGGAATAAGAAGCATTCTGAACTTGAAGAGAAGAAGAACCTGACAGCCACTGTGAAACATGGAGGTGGTTCCCTGATGGTGTGGGGTTGCATGAGTGTGAATGGTGTAGGTGTATTAGCCTTTACTGAAGGGAATAAGCATACATTAACATCTTCAAGACACATCTTCCATCATGTGAACAAAAAATGGACCGGGCTGAGTGGCTCAGACGCTGGCCTTCTGACCCCAACATGGCAGGTTCGATTCTGGCTCAGTCCGGTGGTATTTGAAGGTGCTCAAGTACGTCAGCCTCGTGTCAGTAGATTTACTGGCACGTAAAAGAATGCCTGCGGGACTAAATTCCGGCACTTCGGCGTCTTAGAAAACCGTAGAAGTGGTTAGTGGGACGTAAAGCAAATAACATTATTATTAACAAAGGACTCTTAGCAAAGTATACGTTTAAGCAAGATAACGACCCCAAACACACAGCCCTGAACAAGAAGCTAAGGCTGTTACAATATAATAAACCGCGTTGGATGGAAACCCCACCACAATCTCCCGACATCGACCACATCGAAAATATGTGACCCTATTTGAAACAAAACTTGAGAAAACATGCAATATCAAACAAAGCTGACCTGAAAGAAGTCTTACAGAATGAAATAACATGCCAAAGGAAACTACGGAAACTTTGGCATGATCGATGCCAAATAGGTTAGCTGAGATTATAAAGGGGAAAGAACGACCTACCAAGTACTGAAACGTTCACGAAGGATCAAGAAACTGCTTTATGCTAATTCAGACCAATAACATTTTGGTGGCAAGTGAAAATTATTGTTTTAAGTTATGGTGTTTTAATTATATGGATATGGAATAATTATGTTTTTCTTACAATGTACATGTTACACAACATGATAAATAATGAAGGATTCAAGTATATGTCAATTTTGTTCATAATTTCATTCGATTTCTCGTCCTCACATGCAGCATATTTCGACAGACCAATACTTTTTTGAGCCACTGTACATACCAACAAACTCACAGTCCCTCTTTATATATTAGTACAGAATATGCCGCATTTCATGTTTACGTTATTCAAAATAATGAGAAAAGTGGAACTTCAGATACTGTAGTTACTTAGGACAGTTAATATTAACATAAAAACAAAGCATCAGAAACCTTCTTCAACCCATGTAAAACAGGTCAGATGGCTACAGTGCGGCATGTGGGCGAGTGACGCTGACTGTTTGAATTGTGGGATATGAACTGAGCATAGTAATGTTCCCTGAGCTGACCATCATAAAGTGTTAACATCTTTAAATACAAATAAAAAGTAAACACAGTGAAATAAAATGTACGTTACGAAGGCGAAAATGTCTCGTTTATCTTTCAGAAACATCTCAGCTCATTCGTTAAACCACCCTTTCGACCCTTGTAACGTAAAAGCTATTGTGTAATGGTTTCCTTGACCTTTTTCTGAAGCGTGTAGTATTGCAAAAGCAATTTTCCACGCTGATTGCTGCATCATATGTGCTTAAATCTTTGGAAATATCTTCAGTCATCTTACGATTCACATTATTTCATTATTTTCATGTAGTTTCATATATATATATGAAGAAGATAAAGGGAGTGGTTGAGGGATACAAGTGTAGGGAATGTGGATGTGAGTGGGCATTACAGAAAATGAGGGAAGAGATAGCAAGTTTGAGGTAGTCTTTCAACGGACGACAGGAATGAAGGTAGGTCTCCATCAGTCAATGTACGGTGTCCGGTAGGTAGGCAAGAGGAAGGGGAAGGAGGAGAGACATGTGGGCTACTGTTTTAAGGCAGGCATGTGACTGGTCTTTATCCAGCCCACATCCTTGCATGTGCTATCAAAAGATGTCAGGTTTTACATGTAGGCTCTTTCTTCTTTCTGCCTATGTGGTTTTTCCCTGACCCTTCAATACCATACTTCAACACCATATACCTAACACAATCTCGCCTGGTAACGTGTCTGACATGGAAACAGGCAGATACTCCTTGTATCACTTCCCACTCTACCCAGCTATCTCTTTTCTTCTTAGAAATTAATAGCACGTCGGAGGCCATGTAGTTTGAGTCGATGGTCACGGCGGGGGAGCGAGCTACGGGGGCCCCCGTAAATAAAAACTAAAGAAAATGACAGTTCTGCGTGCACGAGAAACAGCTGTTACGGGCGGTAGCACAGGACGTTGTCAGATAGCGCAAGACTGGAGGAGTGTACATTACACGTTCATAACTACGCTACTCCGAGCAATACATATGTATATGCTCATATAAGGACGTACATAATTAAATGTGTTCAGCACTGCGTTTGTATAAAATGTGCCGAATAATATGCTTTGTAATCACCATGTACCAGGAAAATAAATAATTACTTTAAAGGTAAGTAATGAAGTACAAAATAAAAGGCATTTAATTTTTAGGGGCTTAACACGCTCAACTCTCCTATGAACAATTATGAAGCAGAATAATACCGAATACTATGCCGCTACTATATCGCATCTCTACCAAAACGTCGTGCTTTAATAATAGTAAACAAAAGAAAATAGGCTATGATAAAAGTAGCATCTCTTCAACGAACCATGTTGATACAGAAGTACACCAACACTCACCAACAAATGAATGTGTCAATCCTCATGCCACAGCATAGGGAGCTGAATGTTACAACCAGTACTTGTAGACCAACACAGATAGCTGGGGCCTGTCACTGCTAGACGTGCAGAGCCCTGAGTCAGCTACGTGGGGAAGTACAAGCCGATAAAGGGTAAGCGACTTTCGCCCGCGAGCACAGGTACTTCTAGCACGAGCACTGCGCTTACGGCGAGCAAGTTTGGACACCCATGTTTTAAGGGGAAGGAAAATGAGGGCTAAAGGTACTCATCAGGCGGTGAGTTCAGGGGAGGTGTAGGTTAAGAATCGGCATGAGTCACCGCAGGAAAAGCAGCAGAGGGAAAAAGGAAAACGGTGAAGTGTTACAGAGAAGGCGAGAAAAGAGGAAGATGAACGGTAGGAAAGAAAAACAGAATGGAAATAGGTACAGGGAGGTGGAACAGGGTCGTGAAAGGAAGAGAAGAGAGGAGAAAGTAAGTCCTGCACGCATCACGGAAATTAAGGGAGACCAAGGGGGGAGGAGATCAAATGAGGTGGGTGACTGAGGCTCTGGTCAAGGGGAATGTACTGTTAGGCGTGTGGGAAAGGTGTGTGGAGGAAAGGGAGGTAGGGTAGTGTGTTAATCCAGGAGTGAGGTTAAAGCAGATGTTAAGAAAAGTACAAGAGAAAGAGGACGGTAAGGAGAGAGTGGTAATTTCCGACGCTAGTACCAGCAACGTAAGGCAAGTGGGAATAGGCACTAACATAGCTAGGGATATGGGATCTAGTTATGAACCCTATAACTTTCCTCACATATCAAATATTGTAATAGGAATTGAATCCTAGTTGAGAAGTGATATAAAAGATGCGGAAATTGTCTCAAGGAACTGGAGTGTTTATCGTAGAAAAAGGACAGGAACGGTAGGCGGAAGGAATATTCGTACTGGTGAATAAAGAAGTTGTAAGATACAAAGGTGGCAAGGATAATTGGCACCCACATGAAATTTTTAGCAACAATTGCTATTGGTTTAACGTCGCACTAACACATCGAAGGTTTTCGGTGACGCAAAGATGGAAAGAGTTAGAAATGGGAAGGTAGCCGCCGTGGTCTTAATTAAGGTATAGCCCAAGCATTTTCCTGATGTGAAAATGGGAAACCACGGAAAAACGTTTTCAGGGCTGCCGACGGTGCGATTCGAACCCACCATCTCACGAATGGAAGTTCACAGCTACGCGACCGCAATCGCATGGCCAACTCGACTTTCTTTTTAGCAAAATTGTGTGTATATGTGCCTTAAGCAGAAAGTGATTCCAAGAAGGACATTCCAGCAATCTTTAATGAATAAGTAGTGTATATATGGCGACTTAAAGAAGGCGGAAGTATTTAGTCAGCGGTATGTGAAGATAGTACGATGTCCAGGGAGGGCAGGTGACTAATACTGGCGAAGTACTGAAATTTACCTATGATAATAAAGACGTTAGGAAAAGATACAAAAGTTGAAAGCTAGAAAAGTAGCTGGGATTGATAAGATGCCTTGGGATATACTAAAGGATTGGGATGCATTGCCATATATAAAGAATATTTGTTTACTGTTTGCATGAAGAAGCTATACCAAATTAATGGAGAGTTGCTAAAGTAGCTGCAGCGGAAAGAAAAAAGGAAAGGGTAAAGATCACAAAGCGGATAATTACAGTCCAGTCAGCTTGACATATGTCGCTTCTAAGCTCTGGGAAAGCATTTTATGATTATATGAGAAGCGTTTGTGAAATTACTAACTGATTTGATAGAAGGCAGGTCGGATTTCGGAGAGGTTTATTCCGGTGGGTTTCAACTTGTAGTATTCAAGTAATAGATAACATAGATTCAGGAGTTCAAATTAATTGCGTCGCTATTGACTTATTCAAGTCTTTCGATTGGGTTGATCTTCAGAGACTGCTGACGAAAATAAGAGCTATTGAACTAGACAAAAGAGTGATTGAATGGGTGGCTAAATTCATAGAAAATACCTAGAGAATTAAAGTAGGTGAAGCATTATAAAATCTTGTACCATTAAGAGGGGGCCCCACAGGGCAGTATTGCTGGAACTTTGTTTTCTTATGTACATACATGATATGAACAAAGAACCGGAATCATAGCTTTTTGCGGTTGATATTATACTGTATAGAGTACTATTTGGTTACTTTCCGTGTCCATGTCAGATTAAATGTTTACAAAATTTAGCGACCGCGATGGCCCTGTCGTTTACGTACTTGTAAAATTCCCAGAGCCATGGAGTGTTCACTACGTCTCCCACAGACGAGAAGATGCGCTTCGTCCTGAATGGCCCCACACTCACACTGTGTACTGCTACCTGCCGTGAGTAGGCCCCACCTTTGAAGGTTTGGTTTTCATCTTGAAAAACCCTTTCTGAACCTATTTAGAGATCTCCAGTTTTTGTAAAGAAGGTCTCCTCCATGGGATAATTCTTCTCTGATCTGCATTTCTGGATCATTCAGCTTCTTGTTCCACGACTGTCTTGAAATCATTGAAGCACCTGGGATCTGGTGAACAACGTCTTCCTAGACTTCTGGCGGCCTTCATGCGGGTGGTGTCCATACGGAGGGGGCTCGGATATTCCATTTGCTTTTTGCGCTCTGTACCTTCCTTCGCACATCAGGGAATGCGGTTCCGACAAGAGGGTAGAGTCTGTGAACAGATCTTGGTTTAAGGCATCGTATGATGATGCGAGCAGTTTCATCGAGTGCGATCCCAACATTGTTTATATGAGCCGTCCCTTCCCAAACAGGAGCTGTCTACTCTGCCGCCGACATACATAGCCCCAGTGTCGCTAGCTGTGCTCCCCGAGTAAATAAGTTACAGGATTGTGAGCAACTTCAGAAAGATCTGGGAAATGTTGTGATGTAGGCACCAGACTATGGTATGGTGGTAACTGGTATGAAAAGTCATGTTGTAAGTTTCGCCAAGAAGAAGAGTTCTCGATTTTAATTACTGTGTTTATGAATGAAAGTACCTCACAGGGATCACTGTAAGTGCTTAAGTGTCAATATACGGGAAGATGTCATTGGGTAATCACATTTAAGCAGGTTTTAAATGAAGAGTACAGATCTCTTAATATGATTATGATGTTATTTAGGAGTTTTAGTAAGAATGTAAAGGAAAGTGCGTATAAGTCTCTGGCATGACTCCAATTTATTCCAGAGTATGGGAACCACACCATGATTACTTGATAAGAGAACTGGAAAGGATCCAAAAGAAATGCTTCTCGATCTGGTCTGCGTGATTTCTGACAAATGAGTAGCGTTACGAAAATGTTGAAAAATTTGGGCTGGGAAGACTTCGAAGTAAGGAGACTAAGCGGTATGTTCAGAGCTAGCAGTGGGGAGATGCCATGGAATGACATTTGTAGACGAATAAGCTTCGGTTGGAGTTTTCCAAGATAGGATGGATCATAATATTGCGACAAAGTTGGACTTCAAGAGGAAAAATTGGGACAAATATTTGTTTCTAGGAAGAGGAGCAAGGGATTGGGATAATTTATCAAGGAAATATTCGGTAAATTTTCAAATGCTTTGAAATTATTTAAGAAAAGATAGGTAAACAATTGATAACGAATCTACCATCTGAGCGATAACTCTAAATGCAGGTCAGTGATGACTAATTTATTCATTTACTTATTGATTGATTGATTGATTGATTGATTGATTGATTGATTGATTGATTGATTGATTTTTGAGTTAGAGAGCAGTTCAGTCAGGCAGATTACACTAGTAACATTTAAACATTTTTTTTTTTTTTTTTTTTTTTTTTTTGCATCTAGTTCATAAATGGGTGGATTTACCTAATTTTGGGGTGCTGAATACACTGGTATGCCTTTGCTGGCAGGACCTAGTGTTAAGAGTGCACTATGTCTTCTGGTATAGGCTAGAGCAATTTTGTTACTTTCATAGATCTGTCTCTGTCTTATCCTTGGCTTTGACAATATGAAAGTGACTGAGGTATGAGCGATGCTAGTAATGCCAATCCTTATGCAGCCAGTCCCTGCTATGAATGGTGTGAAAATGTTGCTCATAGGGTCGGTTTGTGTATGCATTTCGGTGGGCTTGGCAGACTGATATGTAATAGCAACTCTGGCTCGGTGAGGAAAGCAACGGGAAACTACCTCACCCGTCATTTCCCTAGTACGCCTCTTCAGTGATGCCTAATCCATCTATGACAGCTGATGACAGAGCTGTTGAGGATCCCACCAGCGGAATCGCTGACGGACTGAACATACATACATACATACATACATACATACATACATACATACATACATACATACATACATACATACGAATACACTGGTAAAATCAGTTTTTCTCTATGACGTCAGATTTCCTAGATATACGGCAGAATAAAAAATGGTAATAGTGAAAATTGACACAATTAAGTCAAACAAAAATACACATTTAGAACGTTTGAAATCAATACTATTTTGTATGTATATATGGGCATGATGCCAATGAAAGGTCCAAATTAATTCAGATGATATTTTCACCCTTAATCGTTTTTGTTTTTTGAAAAATGCGACGACGGAGCTCTTCTTTTGTTTGCCGTTTCATCACTCTCCCTAACAAGACCCCAGCAGTAGTCACCCATCATCGAAGGGTTCCAATGGCCTTGGTAACGGTGTACCATGGTAAGAATGCCTTGGTGAAAGTGTTCACCATGCTCATCGCTTACGGCTCCCAAATTCCCCTGGAAGAAATGAAGCTGAGAATGGCTTATGGCTTTTAGTGCCGGGAGATCCCAGGACGGGTTCGGCTCGCCAGGTGCAGGTCTTTTGATTTGACGGCTGTAGGCGACCTGCGCGTCTTGATGAGGATGAAATGATGATGAAGACAACACATACAGCCAGCCCCCGTGCCAGGGAAATGAACCAATGATGGTTAAAATTCCCGACCCTGCCGGGAATCGAACCCGGGACCCCTGTGACCAAAGGCCAGCACGCTAACCATTTAGTCATGGAGCCGGACAAGGTGAGAATGTAAAAAGTGAATTTTAAGCGACATTCTTATACGAATATATACATGTTCTTATAGTTGTCCAACAGATCATTCACAATGGTAACATAGTTTTTGTCTTTTCTGTTACCCAAAAAGCCATTCACAATTGCTTTAAAAGAAGTCCAAGCAGCTAACGGGATATCTGTGAGTTTGGTATCAAAGGTGGGTTCTTTCAGCAATTTTCTTATTTGTGGTCCAACAAATATACCCTTTTTCAGCTTTGCCTCACTTAATTTGGGAAACTTTTCTTATAAGTGATTGAAGGCCTCACCTTATTTATCCAGAGCTTTTACAAAGTTCTTGATAAGGCCCAACTTGATATGAAGGGGAGGTAAAATGATTTTATCGGGCTCAACCAATGGGGTATTGTTCACATTTACGTTTCCAGAAACATATGACTTCCTTACAGGCCATTCCTTGACTGTATAGTGGTTCTTGGTGTCACGGCTGTCCAAAAGGCACAAAAAGCAGCAGTATTTCGTGAATCCAGCCTGTAAACTTGTAAGGAGTGCAACAACTTTTAAAACACAGCAAAGCTGCCATTCATGATCCTTATATTTGATTGCCTCTAGCAGCAAAGTCACGGTTTCATAAGTTTTTTTCATGTCTACTGCGTAAGCCAAAGGTACCGACGGAAATGCATCGCCATTATGCGGTAGTACTGCTTTCAAGCTGGTTTTACTGGAGTCAATAAATAGTCACCGATCCTGTGGATTATGTTGTACACCTAGCTGCATCATCAGACCATTGACATCTCTACATACACACATTGAATTCTGCATATCAAAATATTGAGCGAAGGAAGAACGAACCTCTTGATCTGAAACAGGAATTTTTTGTCCCTGGAACTAGAAGGTTCCGTTGTTGCTGTTTCGAAAGTTTTAGATCGCGAACCAAATTGTTCAATTCGTCTTGATTAAAGAGCTGAGGCGAAGTGTCATTATATTGAGGGTAGTACTCTTCTATATGTTCAATACGTTCTGATTCACTTGGCATGGTGTCTGGTTCCGTGGCTTGCGAGTTACAGACAAGAACAGGCAATCCCTCATCATGGAGTGCAGGCAAATGGACTGAAGATACATTTGGTTACTTTATTTTATGTCTAGTTTTGCTTGAATGTCCAGAAATATTTGTAAGACCGAAGTAACAGTCTGAATAACGGTCTTTAGGCTCACACCACACCATCGGAACACCGAATGGCATGGCTGGCCGTTTTCCATTCAACCACTCGGTTAAGGTTGTAGTACAGGTTATGCAGGCAATATGAGGTGCAACATTTTTATCTTGATCACCAACAGGACAATCAAAATACAATTTATATGCCTTCTTAACCAAATCAGTGGTTGGTTTTCTTTGGGCTTTTGGAGTGAATTTCCCACACACATAACAAAAGTTGTCGGGGTGGTTTAGCCAGCAACGAGATTTACTAGTTGCCATTTTTCTTAGTGTAAGTTTTAAACACGAAAAGTTTGCACTATCTTTCACAGGAAACACTCACTGGGGATCTCTTTCACACCACTGGATTACCACACCAACCATTTACTGATGATTTGTAGATCTTCTAGATCTCCTCTGCAAATCAAAAACAAACAATTAAATATGAAAACAGAAGAACAGCAAAAAGAGAAATACTGAATACGAAAAATAAAATACCTTTAAAAACTAAAAAATGGTACGTGCTATAACATTTTGAAAGGTATATTCGGATTCTACATACCAAAATACATACTAGTTGATGTATCACATCCCAGATGCAAAATGGCTGTTGACTAGTGTTATTGAAATATTTAAGTGCTTGCTTCCATAGCAGCCATTTGGACAGTCTAAGGGAATGTTTCTAGTTCTAATTACTGTCGCAAGATTTCGGGTAAACTGCGTCCTTATGGTAGTGCCACAATTAGCTGTGTGATGATATTGATAAATAATTTCGTCAACAGTATTCTAAATGTTTTACTCTCTCAAGTACCACTGGCCAAGGCTAATAGAGAACAGGCCACTGACTACAAGTGGGGTTGTACGTGCTAACTTGAGAACAAACGGACAATGACCTAGACAGGTCAGCAGAAGATGAGAAGAATGTCGCAATGCTCAGGCGCAGAGTCTAGACAAATTCACGAAATCACGGAAGTACATTAGCAGCTATTCCTTCAGTAAATAAGCTAGAAAGCTTGGAACTTTACGTGATATACGGAAATTAGAGCTCAAAGTGGATTCTAGACCGCTGATGGTGAGACGTAACGTTCAATTTTGACAATATGACTTTATTTACAAACATTCGAACCACAGCCATCTGGGTGTGTTCCCTTGTTGTGTGAAGTGTATTTTTCACGGTTTTCTCGGTGTATCTAACTTGAGTATAGTCTATGAACCGCATTAGTCCTAATGGTACTGTATAATATTGCGAGAAAAGTATATGCTGCATTCAAATTTGTCACACGTTGCTGTTTCCCATTTTTCTTCCCGCAGAGGAGCTTTCAGGAAAGAGTGCATTTTAAGTTGCGGTGTATTTATCGATAAATCTCCCTTTAGAGTCCAAGATTCTCCAGTTCTTCACATCCTGGATTGCGACATGGGATGTTATTTGGTGATCGTCCTGGAACTGTTCTTGCTGTTGATATACTGAAGGACATTTTAATCCGGTCAGTCTATTCAGAAGACGAATGGCATCCCCTGCCAGTCATCCACGAAGTGTCCTTGAGATTATTTTAATTAGTTTCTACTCTTTGGCCCCTATATTGACCTCTGATTAAGCTCATTCATCGAAAGTCGTCAGATACCGATACATTTTTCTCATTAAGAGGAATATCTAGGAATTGAAGGACATATAGCTTGTCAGCTTTCGAGTATTTACATTGGGGAAGATTCATAATTGTCCCGAAGCAAGCGTTCACAGGTGTTAATATTTTGAAGATAAACCTTGCATTTACATTTCATTATAACTGTTCTAAGCCTCGAATATTCCATTATTACTTCGTGCGACTTTTAGTCACGTTTGGAGCCGGAATTCCATGTTATTTCCAGCTTGGTACGGTTGGATCCTCGATCCGTGTTTGTAGATAAGGCAGGTCACGAGTCTCTACTTAGTATAGAAGAATCGTAGCGAAATCTGCAGACATCTGAGTAGCACGTGGTCAACGTGCGACATTCACAAGCAAATTGCCGGACTTTCTTGACCGGGTACGCTGATTCTCACATAAGGCAGCTTCTCAGTTGGTCTCCTGAGGCTCCGTGAACACCTTTCCACCACTCAGTCCAGAATTAAAATCCCTAGTCTGACCGGGAATAGAATCCATGTCCTCTGAGTTAAAGGCAGGCGCGCTATCACCATACCACAGGCCTGTTTCTACTTAGTCTACCTAGTATTTAAGATAAGGAAATGCATGGCACTGTAGGTCGGGCGGCCTGGAGGCCCTATGTGTTCAATCAGCCGATCTAGAAGTTGTTGTCGAGCAAGATGTTGGAAATTGGAATGTGAAGCATTCTGGTCTTTCACATAGCAGATCCACCTTAGGCATAAGCTGATCTCCCAACATCGTCTGACACATTTCTCCTGCTGCCGTTCTGTGAAATAAAGATGGTCTGATGACGTGTCCGTTCCAGATTCTTCACAATATCATAAGTCTGTGCTCCTTGCTTTTCGTTCTCAGAGTCCAACGCAGGATAGTAAACGACCATCATCCGAAATTCTGCTTCTTTAGTTTTCCGTATACATTTCGGTGAAGAGTATTCGTGAGAGACTTAACATCTCCATCTACTAATGGGAAGACACTGACACATTTGCATTCAGCGGTTGGGTTCATCTTCAGATGGACGGTGCTCGAAGTTTGTGCAGATGAAATTTCTCTTACTTGAGGATATCATGTACAAACTCATAATCGACTGACGTGGGACTTCGCCAGAACCATTTCACGAAGTTTAGGGTAGGTGAGGAACTAGGACATTCCGTGTCTATTCAACCTTCGTATTTGTATTGGAAAGTCGATCTGCACAACTGTTAACCAATGAACTATTTCTACCATCAGTTCTCAGTATCGAGTCCAAAAATAGGCCTCTCCCGAAATTGGGAATGACGAGGTTGCATTCACAACTTTGAAACGTGAACGACCATCACGTAGCGCGTAAAGTATTTCATTACATGTTCTACCGTCAACAACACACACAGTGTTATATATAATCTGGATCCTTTTCGCGTCTTATTACGAAACGGCGGTGTCACAGCTTGACTGGCCTAAAAAAGAATGGCGTATGGCTTTTAGTGCCAGGAGTGTCCGAGGACAAGTTAGGCTCACCAGATGCAGGTCTTTTGAATTGACTCCCGTAGGCGACCTGCGCGCCGTGATGAGGATGAAATGATGATGAAGACGACACATACACCCAGCTCCTGTGTCAGCGAAATTAACCAATTATGGTTACAATTCCCGACCCCGCCGGGAATCGAACCCGGGACTCCTATGGCCAAAGGCCAGCACGCTAACCATTTAGCCACGGAGTCGGATACTGGCCGTGATGAAAGTTGATTAGACCGAGCTCGATAACTGCAATCGCTTAAGTGCGGCCAGTATCCAGTATTCGGGAGATAGTAGGTTCGAACCCCACTGTCGGCAGCCCTGAAAATGGTTTTCCGTGGTTTCCCATTTACACAAGACAAATGCTGGGGCTGTACCTTAATTAAGGCCACGGCCGCTTCCTTCCCACTCCTAGCCCTTTCCTGTCCCATCGTCGCCATAAAACCTATCTGTGTCGGTGCTACGTAAAGCAACTAGCAAAAGAGAAAAGTTGATTAGTACGTTCCTACAGTGAGGCAGAATGTGTTGTTGGCGTTAGAACTCACAATGAAATGCAGACAAGTACTCCATACGCCACGTGACAATCACTTCACACTATAGTTTCATCCCAGACATAGATGTTTCTCTTAGAACAAAGACACTGATTATATGTATTATTATTATTATCATTAACATAATCACAGATTGAGAAACTTCCAGCGATAAGATTTGCAAGGAAAGCATTCACTTTTCACATTCTCTTTAGAACATACTAACAGCTCTCTGAAGATATTTGAAGAACTTCACTGCTGTTCGACAGAGTAATCTTTGATAAAAACCAATCGGATTAAAAGTTTCAATCCAACTGGAAACGTTGGAGAAATTGTCCTCAGTACAACGCTTTAACGTTGAATAGTATTATCTGGTATGTCTGTGGGATGGACTTCGCCACGTTGTGGAATGGACATCTTGTTATTTTTACGTAAGCTGTATGTCCATTCCCTATCCATTAATTTACGTCATCTAAAACTGGGCTAAAGGTGTTTGCTTACAATCCAAATCACAAAGCTTCACGGCATCCTGGATCCACTAGCCCTCTTCGCGGTGGCTTCATGGCTGACAAGTCCGTTCGCCTTCCAATAATTATTAGCCTACATTACCACGCCCCCCTCTTTTATCTTTTCTGTTCGCCCGTCCAACGGTTAGTGTTCTTTCTGTAACACAACGATATTAGATTTGCGAGGTGAAGAATAAATTTCCTAGTCTCCATGATTCTTCACTTTATTTAGCCGATGCCTGTACACTTCTAGAGACTGGAACTTACTCTGAAATCGAACTTATATTATGGATATTATTCATCAACGAAGATAATAATTAAAATATAATTTAAAGAAATGTTTGAACTTGACGTTGAAAGGCATCACAGTTTGTATAGATAAATTATTGCTATGCAAGTATGACTTAATACAGGCACGTCATATGAAATTGAAGTCTAGGGCGGGACAGCGAACAGTCATATGTAAAGACTATTTAAAGAGCATAGTTTTGTTGGATATCAGTTCAGATTGAAAACGAGAAAAAAGGATTTAAGGAAAGTATACCTTTAACAGCCGGCCCTGTGGTGTAGGGGTAGCGTGCCTGCCTCTTACCCAGAGGCCCCGGGTTCAATTCTCGGCCAGGTCAGGGATGTTTACCTGGATCTGAGGGCTGGTTCGTGGTCCACTTAGCCTACGTGATTAGAATTGATGAGCTATCTGACGGTGAGATAGCGGCCCGGTCTAGAAAGCCAAGAATAACGGTCGAGGGGATTCTTCGTGCTGACCACACGACACCTCGTAATTTGCAGGCCTTCGAGCTGAGCAGCGGTCGCTTTTTAGGCCAAGACCCTTCAGGGCTGTAGTGCCATGCGGGGTGGGTTATACCTTTAACAACTTATACAATGTATATTTCTAAAGTCAGTTAAGCCTACCTAAATACAGCAACAAACAATAGTGTTCACGGGTATAATCAACACATGATCCTTATACAAGTATCATTCTTTTAAATTGATTCTATTGACAGACAGTTACGAATATTAAGTCAACTCTGAAATAATATTTAGCTGAGAATACTGACCTGGCCGGGAACTGAACCCGGGGCCTCCGGTTAAGAGGCAGGCACGCTACCTCTACACAGGGCCGGCTGTTAAAGGTATACTTTCCTGAAATCCTATTCTCTGCTTTTCAATCTGAACTGATATCCAACAACTTAACTGTGTGCTTTAAATAATCTCTACATATGACTGTTCGCTGTCCCGCCCTAGATTTCAATTTCATATGACGTGCTTGTATTAAGTCATACTTGCATAGCAATAATTTATCTATACAAACTGAATTCAGACGAGGCACTGTATTCTGTTACGTGGTGTTAACCGGTGCACTCGGTTGGATCACCTGTTCTTACACTGAAGACATGTTGATTGTATATGTATTTAATTTTCCTTGATAATGTGTTGTTGTCTATACCGTGACTGATATACTCTACTGGTATGGAAATGAATACTTTTTGAATTTATTTCATTTCAGTTGTGTTTGCTTGCTTTCTGTTATAGTTGCTCGTGGATCAGGTGATGATCCTGGAAACGATGACTCCTTTGGATTTCATGGACTTTAGGAACTACTTATCTCCAGCATCAGGCTTCCAGAGTTTGCAGTTTCGGTTATTGGAGAACAAGTTAGGAATGAAACAGGTATGACTTTTCTTCATTATCACCCTGTAAATCTTTTAGGACGAAATACTTGAAAGGTAGAATTACACTCAGGGGACAGAAGTCATAGAATAGATTCCTTATACCACGTAGGGTGTTGTCCGGCTCGGCGAAGTGCATCAGCTTGGCGTGTCAGCAATTGAAACAGTGTGTGGAAGTCTTATGGAGTGATATTGAGCTATGCAGTTTCACTAGTTTTCCATTACTCCCTGGTATTCGTAGGTGACGGATCGTGGGAACGAACAGATCTCTCCATGACGTTCTTTATCGGGCGATAATAGGACACAAGACAGTGTTTGGAACTCTGTAGACTGCTCAGTAAACCACTCCTATATAATGATTGTCCTACTCGTGGGCGCATCATCATGCTTGAATAGCCAATTATCAGAAAAATATGAAGACCATGAAGTGATGAAAATGGTCACAAAGCAGCTGAACATAGCGGTGAGCACTCAATGGCCGGCTAAGACATATCAGTGGACTCAATCCAGATATATAACGGAACCACTAACCAATCAACTTGCGCGATGTCTTGTTGATAACTGGGATCCATGATCTCTTGTAGTCTGAGTCGTACTCGAAGCCAACCATCAGATCGAAACAACTGAAAATGGGACTCATATATACTTTTTTTGCTAGGGGCTTTACGTCGCACCGACACAGATAGGTCTTATGGCGACGATGGGATAGGAAAGGCCTAGGAGATGGAAGGAAGCGGCCGTGGCCTTAATTAAGGTACAGCCCCAGCATTTGCCTGGTGTGAAAATGGGAAACCACGGAAAACCATTTTCAGGGCTGCCGACAGTGGGGTTCGAACCTACTATCTCCCGAATACTGGATATTGGCCGCATTTAAGCGACTGCAGCTATCGAGCTCGGTGCGTAGTATTTTATGGTCAACGTAACGACGTCAAGAATTCAGATGAGGCACTGTATTCTGTTACGTGGCGTTAACCGGGGCACTCGGTTGGGTCATTTGTTCTTACATCCCTTACATCCCTTCTTCGAAGCAGTCCAGTTACTGGTGGGGCAAGCCGTCGATAGTACGGTCATGACTTACACATTCCTTCGAAGGATTTCTTTGATCACTGTCGTAGGCAGAACTTCACATACCCTGATGAAGGCCAATGCAAGTAGGCAGAAAGCTCGGATTTATTAAATAAATATATATAGTGGCTTTAATCCAGTTACACATTTATTTCTTTATATAAATTCACTTGTGTCTATAAATTACTCTGACAACCATGGCAGTGTGGTAAGAGCTCTAAGCAAATCTCTGAAATAGCAACATGTGAAATGAAGTCCGTCGCCTGAAGAGAAATGAGAGAGCAAAAGAAATTAAATACAATTAAGTCAGGTCTATATAATTGCATACATCGACAATTAATAGAAAAGCTGGAAAAATCTATACTGAAAGGACTGAGGCTAGAGAAAACTAGAGCAAATGCATACTTCGCTACTAAACCAAAGGAAAAAGAGAAGCAGGACTCCGATGAGGTGATGGAGAAAGAATGTTGATCATCTGGCTCAATAACAGATACAGAGATGATGGCGTATGGCTTCCGGAGAGGGCTGGTGCAAGTCTTTCGAACCGACGCCTGTATGCAACCTGTAAGGAGGGGGATCCACCTATGATGAATTCTGATGGTGAAGATGAAACATATTCAGTCGCCCAGCCAGAGAAATTAACCAACGAAGGTTAAAATGCCCTGCCTGGCCGGGACACCTTGCACCGAAGACCAGCGCTCTAACCTTTTAGCCATGCAGCCGGAAATGATAACGATCCGTAAATTCTACTCTAATTATAATTTAAAAATAAAATTTCTCCAAGGATGCTACATTACACCACTAAGAATCGAATAAGTCAAAGTGCTACTGAACGCCTTATCGTCTGGCCACATCAGTGGCTGACAGCTCCGGCAATGGTCTGATGTCATTTGCGCCAGGGCGGTTCATCGGTTGCCATAAGGCGCCTCTAGTCACGATCTTTCATTAGCCGTGGTAGACACCATGGTGGACGGTAAATACACTCAGTTTACACGTGACACCGTGGATTGCGGAGTATTGAACATCTACACCAGTGTTGCCAACTTATATTTTCAAGATACGCTAAATACTACTGAAAATCCGCTAAAATTCCGCCAAGAAATCCGATCTCAGATAATAATAATAATAATAATAATAATAATAATAATAATAATAATAATACAGTAAATGTCTGCACTCACCTGATCTGTGAGTTTCATTGGGATTAACACCCTGCCTGTGAGTCGGCGAGCTAAAACTTGTAGGCGTTTTACTGCCGGGTGCAAACTAGGTGAATCCCCTACCTCAACGGCCACACACAGAAAGGCCAGTTCATTAAACGGTCTTCCTTTAAAGCATAAATATAAATGCTACTCTCTCACAGTTTCATTACCTGTTGTCATTCGTCAACTAAGAGATAAGTACCCTTTCCCCACGCATTACAGATTTATGATACCATGATCTCATAGCATCAAATACAAATAACATGTTTTCCTCATGTGAGTGCTAGAACCTTGCAAGAAATACGGAATAGCTGGAAGACAGACTGGAGTACAAATTAAAAAAAAAACGTAAAATGGATAAAACACTAAATTCCGCTATAATAAATCTAGAATTCCGCCAAAAAATCCGCTGTCCGCTAAATGATATATTTCTCCACCGACAGTGTCCTAATTCCGCCAAATTTAGCGAAAAGTCCGCTAAGTTGGCAACACTGATCTACACAACTTTGAAAATACGTGGAATGCCTCCATCCTTCGGTCATCCGCTATTATACCCCGTTATTACACTAAGTTCAAGTGAGGAGTGAGCCGTCAGTCGTCGAGTGACGTACACTAGCAGCGGCTCGCCTGTCACACTCGTGCTCTAGCCGCAGGGCGAGGACGATCGTTAGCGACGAGCGCAGAGGAGGTGTTGGTTAGAGCCCTGCGCGGGTATACAAAATAATATCCGCATCCGCAAAATGGTTATCCGCGGATATTGTAAATATTTAACTACAGTATATTACACCCAAGGTATTGAAACGGATAGATCTGTTAACATAATACAATAGGCCTGACACCTGGCACCAGAACCCAGGGATTTTCTCTTGCGACAGACAACTGCCGACGTGCTGACCTTCGTTCCTTCCTTCCACTAATTGTGGGCAGAAGCCAGTTAGGCTTGGGTCAGATTTACGGCTTTATGTTCTCAAGGCTCTTTATATATCATCATTTTCCTATACCAACGTCAAGGGTCGCCTGACCACAAGCATAAACAATGACTGAAAATTAAGAAACGTCATTATTTAGAAATGATCAGCACTGTCATACAGTTTGTATCCTCCAAGACACTTGATGGTCACTATGCAGCCAGCGACCGACATTTAGTTCAGGTTTTCACTAGTAGTCGATATTTAGGGTAAATTAAATTAATTGAACTTAACAAAAAACATGATAAACTTCACTGACCACGGCACTCCCAGACCAGCCCCATATGCAGTTCATGACTAGATCTACGATACTCTAAAACTTGAAAGTGCCGGCTAAATGATACACTTGAACAGAATATCGAGACAAGTATACATTGAGATGAAGAATCAAGAAAGATTGAACAAAACACTTTCATAGTTTTCAGGTGACCAAGCTTTCTTTCACGGCAGTAGTTATCGTAGATAAGATTACGATTCTGCAGGATTTGGAACTCGATTAGTACGGGTACTTAACTTTCCAACAAAAATACTAAATACGATTATTGCAGGAATGTTTAACAAGTATGGGACCGTATTATCAGTATTTGATGAAACTTGGAGTACAAAGTGAGTAACGGGTTAAGGGCAGTTAAAATTATGTTCAAGACACATATCCCCTCTTATTCAGGTATTATTGGTTATAAGGCGTTAGTTAGCTAAGGTAACCAGTCTACAACATGCTTATTTTGTGACGAAATAGGACATAGAATCAGTTGTCCAAGTGTAAACAACCAGTTCAGATTCCAGAGAACCGTGAACCGATCTTGATAACTGCAATCGCTGAAGTGCGGTCACTATCCAGTATTCGGGAGACAGTGAGTTCGAATCGCACTGTCGGCAGCCCTGAAGATGGTTTTCCGTGGTTTCCCATTTTAACACCAGGCATATGCTGGAGCTGTGCCTTAATTAAAGCCACGGTCACTTCCTTCCCACTTCTAGTCCTTTCCTGTGACCTATCTGTGTCGATACGACGTAAAGCAACTTGTAAGAAAAGAAAAGAGAACCGTGACACACCAACTTGGGCAACCTTGTCAACAGGTAAACGACCTATGCAGCGTACACTCGTACACAGAAGTCAGCTAACATCAACGCAAAACCAGATTTGAACGTCATCAACTCAGAGACCTGAGATTGAAAGTCTTCATTCTGTTACCAACAGCTGATGAACTTACGCTGCGAGAGACAGATAAACAGATCCAAGGCACTTCTGACATAATAAGCTTAACTGAGCAACAGCAGCCCAAGGCAACGTCACAATCACAACAGCTACGCCTAATAAACATTCCAGATAGCCAGACAGAGCCCTACACAGATGATAATCGATACAAACGGAAGAAATAAGAACCCGGATATGAATAACTCTACAACACTGCACACAGAAATCAGACAGTTTTAGGGAGATCTCATCGAAGTCCCTAAATAATCATACTAATGTAAACAGGTGCTTCTAAGAAAATCAATACGGGATTATGACCTAGACGTCGTATTCTTACAATAAGTAAGCATTAAGAACGTCACAACACAGTTACGTTGTTAACACAGGGGAAGATGCGAGAGGAACGGCCATCATCTACAGGAATGGAGTATAAGTGGGGAGGTTTCACTGAAATTCCGAACTTCTACGTTTTCAACCAATCGCCTCCGAACTTTAACTTCTTCTTCTTCTTCTTAATCTGTTTACCCTCCAGGGTCGGTTTTTCCCTCGGACTCAGCGAGGGATCCTACCTCTACCACCTCAAGGGCAGTGTCCTGGAGCTTCAGACTCTGGGTCGGGGGATACAACTGGGGAGGATTATCAGGCGGCCTCACCTGCTATGCTGAACAGGGGCCTTGTGGAGGGATGGGAAGATTGGAAGGGATAGACAAGGAAGAGGGAAGGAAGCGGCCGTGGCCTTAAGTTAGGCACCATCCCGGCATTTGCCTGGAAGAGAAGTGGGAAACCACGGAAAACCACTTCCAGCATGGCTGAGGTGGGAATCGAACCAACCTCTACTCAGTTGACCTCCCGATGCTGAGTGGACCCCGTTCCAGCCCTCGTACGACTTTTCAAATTTCGTGGCAGAGCCTGGAATCGAACCCGGACCTCCGGGGGTGGCAGCTAATCACACTAACCACTACACCACGGAGGCGGCATTTGAACTCCATCACAGATTTAATTACTGCTAGCTCCAGTTTTTCTTTTGGAAAACAAATGTTTCCTTAGGCCAGTTGTTCCATAATGCACTATGAAGAGACGCGTTCGGATTCTGTGTTTTTAACAGTAACTCGTGTATAACGCTTCAAGTCAATACGCTTTCGTTTTCGAAAAGAATGAGGTCAGATGTCATTATACAGAATCCGCTTCGGACAAAGTGGAGGTGATAGAACACAAAAAGGCGAACAAATTTTACTTAAACATGTCAGGTCCGCAACCTAATAACTTCTGAAAAATTCATGAATCCCCGATTCCAGTGCAGAGCATACTTGGAAGTTACATCACAGTCAAACCGAGTGGTGGCGTAGTGGTCATCGTACTTGTCTGCGAACCTCGTAGACGTGAGTTCGAGTCTGGTCGCAGCTATAATTGTTGTGCAAAATAAATTAATACTTGAGGGAACGTTATTTAAAAATTGGAACGAAAATATTACCCAAATTGCAGTACACTTTATTTTCTACCTGAAATTAACATAGGCCTAAATGTTCTCACAGTTACTGCTGGATCTCTTTATCTGTATACATATTTATTTATTTATTTATTTATTTATTTGAGGTAGAAAATAGAGTTCCACTGCAATTTTATTATTATTTTTATTCGCATTTTTACCTTCACATTCCCTGAAATAATAATTTAATTTGTATAAAACAAGTACGGTTATGGCGGGACTCCAACTCTCGTCGTGGCGGTTCGTAGACAAGCACGATGACCACTCGGCCTATGCCCCAGTGGCCAGGATTGCAACATTTCAAGTATATACGCGTTGCAGTAGAATCGGGGGATTCATATTTTTCCGGACATTATTAGGTTGTGGAGACCTGACAAGTTTAAGTTAAATATGCTCGCATTTTAGTGTTCTATCACCTCTACGTGGTCCGAAGCGGATCCTGCCTCATGACATTTGTCCTTTTTTTTTTTTCGAAAAAGAAAGCGTATTGACCTAAACCCTGATACACGAGTTACTGTTGAGTGTCCCTCAACAGGTACATTAAGCTCGTTGAAATCGATTGGACGCAGGGTCTAACCCCTCCTTGTAAAATCTATAAGCAACTACTGCACTGGAGACACTGACAAGTTTCAATCTGTTGGAAACTCTAACCTATTTTCAATATCTTCTAGTACCTTGCTCATTATGGCTTTGGTAATTAGAAATCTTTCTTCTGACAACTCTGAAAAGTCATTATTTCTTAGTATGGGTCGTAATTTGCCTTCTTCAGTTTATAAATAGTCTTCATACAGCAGTAAAGCTTGAAACTTACGTCTTCTACATGCCTCCACTTTGAAATTTTAGCAGCTGTTAAGAGGTTTAACACAGGGGTGGTGCCAGGTTAATTTAATACGAGCATTAACCATTTTTTAGAGTTAACAATTCTTGATGAGACTACCATTTTGTTAAATTATGTGTTAAGTCTCTTTAACAGCAGAGTTAACATTTAACATTCGTTGAAGAAACCGGGCCTTAGTGTAGCGCTGCAGTAATTGGTTAGATGCCAGCCTCTGGTAAATGGGCATTATGTAAGGACAACCTCAGGGACAGTTCGCAGCTCATTGTGTTGTTACTATCAGGAACTTTAATGCAACATATTCAACAAAAGCATTATCCTCCATCTTGCTGCAACATAAGTGAGATACTTACGTGTGTGTGTGGGAGGTCCACTTATAGCAATAAGTGGGACACTTAAGTAGGTAATATGAAATGAAATATGTCTTATAAGGGGCACTTATGTAAAAGTGCTGTCTATGAATTCGGCCCCTAGAACCCTTTTATCTTCACAAGCTCCACTGCGCGTGTAAAATGTGAAGTTAATTCGACTGTAGAAGGAAGCGACGTGGTGTTAATCAACAGAGGGACTCGTGGCTGTTTATTCTGGCACGTTAGGTATACGGATGAATGACGTCCATGGTTTGTTTCATTTTTCCTTTTCTGTTGATATATTTAAATGTTCTCTCAGCACAATCATGGAAGCTTAGCTCACACTCCCTGTAACTTGAACTTTGTGACACTTGGATGTGAACATTAGATAGCGTCCAGTTACTGCAAGTGTTGAATGTGAAGTCGAGGGGAAAAAAAGTACATGAAAAAGTTTGACATAGACTAATATGTGCACAGCATCGAGAAGTGCATAATTAAAAAAAAATCTTCTGCTCATGACTGCTGTCCTCTGAGTGTATACGGATTGATTGACACTCGAAGTGCAAACCTGCATCAGTGAAAGGAATGGAACATTGTTTGATGTGGCCCTGTAAGCGTACTTTCTTTTATTTAATCTCAACGCACAATGACTTTATTTGGTATAGTTAAGGTGCAAGCGGTGGTGACATACATCATATTGGCTTCTGCACTCTAAGATATAAAGTCGTATTTTTGTCTTTTCTTAGCTAATGGTTTAACGTCATACTAGCACATCGAAAGTTTTAGGCGACTCAAGGATAGGGAAAGTTTGGGACTGGAAAGGAATCGGCCGCAGTCTTAATTAATGAACAGTCCCGGAATTTGCCTGGTGTGAAAATGGGAAACCACGGAAAAACATATTTAGGGCTGCTGACGGTGACATTCGAGCCCACCATATGCCGAATGCAAGCTCTCGGCTATGTGACCTTATCCACACGGCCAACTTGCTCGATCGTGTATTATACTCTGAGAACATGACATCATCTAGAAACGAACCAAGGACATTTATTTCGCTGTCACTAACCTCTAGTGCCCCATAATGAGAGTGCTGTATTTCTATAGAGATCACGATTCACTTTCACATTACGTACCTTATCCAAGAGTGCAGAACCTGTAAAGGTGATTAGAGCAATTTCATAGTCATGAGGAGTCCCTCGTTTGATCCCAGCCATACTGTGCTTTCTTAAAAATACACGAATCTTGCATACACCATGCGTTTTAATACATTAAGGGATCTGAGTGGGTAATAAAATATTCAGGAGTGCCACAGGGTTCAGTACTTTGACCACGTCTCTGAAATACTGATACACTCATATACTGATATGTTGACTCGGCTAGGGCACTTGTATGCTGACGATCTGAAAATCTACTATCACCCCAAAATTTCTGACATCAATCAAGCAATAGGTTCTATGAACTCTGACTTAAGTAATATTTGTGCATACCCTCGTGAAAACTATATTTTAATTATTAATCCATGAAATCTAAAGCTATTATTGTTGAGCAGATGAAAAAACATGTGCGGTAAAGAACGAAAACATTCCTCCACTCAATTTATCTGGTACATACATTCCGCATGAAAACTCGGTAAAAATCTTGGTGTTAACTGGAGAGAGCACACTATCGATATCTGCAGAAAAGTGTACGCTTCCCGCCACCTACTAAAATATCACTAAAATATGCTGCCACTAAACATGTGAATACTTTTATCGTCCCTATATTTTCCTACTGTGAGGTAATAATAATAATTTCGTGTGGCTATTTCTAGCCGAGTGCAGCCCTTGTAAGGCAGACCCTCCGATGAGGGTGGGCGGCATCTGCCATGTATTGGTAACTGCGTGTTATTGTGGTGGAGGATAGTGTTATGTGTGGTGTGTGAGTTGCAGGGATGTTGGGGACAGCACAAACACCCAGCCCCCGGGCCATTGGAATTAACCAATGAAGGTTAAAATCCCCGACCCGGCCGGGAATCGAACCCGGGACCCTCTGAACCGAACGTCAGTACGCTGACCATTCAGCCAACGAGTCGGACTACTGTGAGGTAGTACTAATTGATGCCACAAGAGAACAATTGAACCGATTACAACGTGCTATGAATTCTTGTATTAGATTTATCTTCGTATTCAGGAGGGAAAGTTGACGATAATGCGGGTTAATATGATCATAGCGTAAGTAACATGACACAAAATAACATGATGTTTATGTTACCCCTTGTTATCGTCAACTTTCCCTCCTGAAATTTCAACAATATAGAAACCTCCACGTGGCAGTATTAATCTTTCGAGTATCAAACGAGAATATCCCCTACTACCTCGTACTTGTCTTCGCAACTGAATTTCCTAACCTCTTTCCACCAGTTCCGGTAGCACACTTGCTATCCCTCGCAGCAGGTCAGCAGTATATAGCCGTTCCTTTGTTGCGAATGGAGCTAGAATATGGAACTCTCTCCCCCATAGCAATGTAAATATAAAAAGCTTAAATTCTTTGCCGTGAGCATCTCCTAGATAAGATTAGGGATATTTATTGTGCTTATGTTGTTATTTTGTGTCATGTTATTTCTAGTTTGTAAGATAACAGCCCGCCTGTTGGGCATAATCGTTGAGGCATGGAAGTCTATTGTCTGACACCATGGTTATCCCGTTCAAGTCCCATTGGTTGAACAAATTTTCGTCATCAGAATGTTAGACGGCAGGGTAGGAGATGTGGTGGTATACAATTTCTAATCACTAGTTTGCGTGCCAAAAGCCTGGATTAAATTCCAAACCTCTCCGCAGTGTTCATTTAGAGTGAGGGCAAATGCTGTTGATGGTAATTCGCGTGTCGGATGGTGACGTAAAGCTTTGAGCAGACCCCTTGGTGTTATTGGACAGGAGTAGGCTACGTGCCGACACCGATTTTCACTCTATCCCTACCACATTATCATAATCACCCCACACCCTGACGCGCAGGTCGCCTGTGGAAGTCAAATAGAAAGACCTGCACCAGTCGAGTGGAACATGTCGCCGGACACTAAAAGCCATACGATAAGTAAATAAATGTAAGATAAGATTGTGAATATTTTCCTCATATGTACAGAGTTAAACAAGTGTGGTAAGTGTAAGAGAGGACCATGAGTCCTCACTTGGTCACTACCAATAAAGGAAATAATAATAATCTTCTTTTCCTGCCGCTTTTTCCCACACCTGTGGGGTCGCGGGTGCGAACTGCGTCGCACATGTGGATTTGGCCCTGTTTTTACGGCCGGATGCCCTTCCTGACACCAACCCTCTATGGAGGGATGTAAGCACTATTGCGTGTTTCTGTGGTGGTTGGTAGTGTAGTGTGTTGTCTGAATTTGATGAGGAGAGTGTTGGGACGGACATATACACCCAGTCCCCGAGCCAGAAGAATTAATCAGAAGCGATTAAAATCCCCGACCCGGCCGGGAATCGAACCCGGGACCCTCTGAACCGAAGGCCAGTACGCTGACCATTCAGCCAACGAGTCGGACAAAGGAAATAATAATAATAATAATAATAATAATAATAATAATAATAATAATAATAATAATAATAATAATAATAATAGTTCGCCTCTGTGGTGTAGTGGTTAGCGTGATTAGCTGCCACCCCCCGGAGGTCCGGGTTCGATTCCCGGCTCTGCCACGAAATTTGAAAAGTGGTACGGGGGCTGGAACTGGGTCCACTCAGCCTCGGGAGGTCAACTGAGTAGAGGTGGGTTCGATTCCCTCCTCAGCCATCCTGGTAGTGGTTTTCCGTGGTTTCCCACTTCTCCTCCAGGCAAATGCCGGGATGGTACCTAACTTTAGGCCACGGCCGCTTCCTTCCCTCTTCCTTGCCTATCCCATCCAATCTTCCCATCCATGCACAAGGCCCCTGTTCAGCATAGCAGGTGAGGCCACCTGGGCGAGGTACTGGTCATTCTCCCCAGTTGTATCCTCGACCCAAAGTCTTAAGCTCCAGGACACTGCCCTTGAGGCGGTAGAGGTGGGATCCCTCGCTGAGTACGAGGGAAAAACCGAACCTGGAGGATAAACAGATTAATAATAATAATAATAATAATAATAATAATAATAATAATAATAATAATAATAATAATAATAAACAAGAATGACTGATAGTCGGCCTGTCGTATTATTAACGATTTGTCCGAATATTTGAACTTGTGCTTTAGTACATCCAATAACTTTAAAATATCATTGAATTTATTAATAATTGTATCACTAACGTGAGACATTCTGAAGGAATTTAGTTATGCACGTCGGAAATATGCTGACAGCAAGGCTGTTACATGATATGTTTCGTGTATAATAAGTCAGGAGTAAGTTTGTTAGTCTCTACACTAACATATTTCGTTCATTTGTTATCACAATATAACACCTGGACAGTGCCTAGGCTCAAAAATAGAATAGAATTATGTAATACTCGTACTAATTACGTTGTGTTATAAAATCTGATTTTCAGTAAAGGATAAATTTTTATAGATTTAGTGTTCGTTCAGCTTTATAATCAGAAATATTCTACTACATTGTTGAAAAATTAACCTGAATATAATTGTATTTTTCCGTAAGAATAAACAAAATTAAAAATTATCTACTGTAAGTACATAGCAAGCTAGACACTCTAGTACTTGAATAGCAACACTATCATACATACAGTTTAATTACCTATGGAAAACATTGATTCTGAAATAATTTCAATTTCGACTCTAGCACAGAAATAGCGCACATTTTTCAAAACAATAATGTTGGCTGCCAATAAGGAACTGGCGGGAGTTATCTAAGAATGGAGTTAAACATTTTGTATCAGAGGCTTCTCAGGATTCTGAGGCCAATGTGTCTCAGAAGAATAGTAAGAGAAAAGGTCCTGCCTTGTATTTCCTGTAACTTCTGGCAATCGTCACGCAGTGTTATAAGGTTAAGAAATGTTAGAACTATATTTCTCATTTATATTTAATTATGATAAATACGTTTGTCTGAACAAAGAAGAAGGAAATGAAGATAGGTTTCAATTAGGCCCCAAACACAAAGGAGTGTGTGCTGACTCTGGCTTTCGCGGACGACTTAGTCAAATTTACCAACAACATCAGTTCAGCAATCAAGAAGATAAACCTTCTTAAGGAAACAGCAGAGAAAGTAGGACTAAAACTCTCCTTTGAGAAGACGAAATACATGACGAACATCCGTGATGGTCCAAAATGCATGTAACAGACCATGGACAGATTGGAAGAGTCAAGAAGTTTAAGTACCTTGGTGAAGTAATCCGCGAGAATGGGCTAGAACAAGAAGCGACCGATATCCGCATCCGGGAATTAGAGCGAGCGTTCCAATTGACTAAAAACATCTATAAGAAGAAGAAGCTGAGTTCTGGAGTCAAATTAAGAAATTACGGCACTGTTGTTAGACCAGAAGGCTTATATGCTTCAGAGACCTAGTGCATGAATCGAAAAGGACAAAGTCAATCAAGTACTGAAAAGAGAACGCAGGCTACTATGAGAGATCTTAGGCAACAGATGGGTTGACGGGCAGGTTCGACGGAAATCCAGTAAAGAATTATACAGCAAGATGGAACCGATAACAACAACAATTAGTAAGAGAATACTGCTGTTGTATGAGCAATCTTCCGTGTGAATAATGACCGACTCACAAGGAAAATCCGGAATATTCTAAAACCAAAGGCATCTAAGTTGAGTTGGTTCCAAGAGTGTGAGAAAGATCTGAGGGCATTACGGAGGATAAAATCATTGACAGGGTTAGTTTCAGAAGGATGGTGAAAAGTTATCAGGGTTTTATGGTGGAGACAGGACCCAGAAGACGGAGAGGCCCTTTACCAGAGGATCGTAAGAAAACGCTGATCGACGGGCTCAAGAGATACTGGCAGGATGTTAAAGCCGGCAGACGAACAAGACATAGACACTGAAAATGAGATTGGTTGTTAACACGCAGTCTTTCAAGGCTCAGTTCGAAAAACAAAAACAAAATTAACTGTACAAGAGCCTGGATGTTTAACAACCACATTGAGACACTATATATGCAACCCAATAGCAATTACAAGTAGGCCTTTATTAAATCAGTGCTGTCCTCATTGCCTAGATGAAACGGTAAGGGTTTTCTCGGTTTATCCGGAAGCATGTGGGTTCGATTTAGAGTCAGAATGTGAAAAGGAATACAGACGAGTTTTCCACTTCTGTAGTGGCGAGAGTTACATGGCCCCGACTTTCACTCGACCTACACCAAAACTGAGGACCAAGTTAATTACTGGGAGCAAAGGCAACGGGGTATTTGGTTTTTACTTCCCAATTTCTGTCAATAGCCTTTGTGGGAAGGCAAGGAGTGATTACAAGATGCAGGCACGCATTTAAAAAGAAAGATGGTTGTTTTGATAAATCAGTTGTTTATTCAGGTATTCAAATTCTACTCAGCAGGTCTGTAAAGCTAGTAAATACAATGTTTCTCTTTCAGGAGCAGCGTGTCAAGTACAACCAGAAGTACTCTAGGGTGTTCGGTAATGATCCGGCTGCCACTGAGGCCATTGAGCGTTCTGAGGTGGAGCCACCTCTGTCAGAACTGGTTCAACGCTGGCTGGAGCGTACTCCAGGCCTGGAGGCTGACGGATTCAACTTCTGGGGCAAGTACCGACGCGCTGTGGAGAAGTTGCTGCGAGATCAGCGAAAAGCGGCCGAGGTACTGTAAGTTGGTGAAAATGTGCTCTTGCTTAATTTAAGTCACCATCCCCTTATATTATCATAAGTGACAGACTAGACTGGAGTGAGCACATAACATGCATCTGTAGGAAAATTCACTCGTCACTTCACCCTCTCGAAACTCGCCAATCACTTCTTCCACTAAGCATGAAAATTAAACTTATCCAGACCCACATATTTCCCATACTTAATTATTGTGATATTGTAATGATAGATGCCACCATGGAACAAACATTAAAATTACAGAGGGCATTGAACTCATGCATTAGGTTTATATTTTCAATTAAATTTTCAGCTCATATCTCCCCTATTATGAAATTCTCTCCTGGTTAAAACTCGATAAACTACGATAGCTTTATATTGTAACTCTCGTATTTCGTCTGTTGAATGAATTTAAACCCCAGTATTTATCCTCAAAGTTTAATTTAATCTCCTCCTCTTATGGACATAACACGTGATCGTCTACTACACTCTCAATTCCTGTGCATCGCTCATCACCATTTAACCGCTCCTTTCAAGTATCTGGTGCAAGGCTATGGAATTCCCTTCCAGTCAGTGTCAGGAATTGCCCTTCTTTAGCTTCTTTCAAGCGGTCTTGCCGAGATTACCTATTAAATGTAAAACCCGCTTATATGAATGGCAGTATGAATGGAAGAATGAATGAGGTTAGGATTTATATTTTGCTATATTATTTCATTATTCTGTTTTATGAAGTTTATTTTAGATAATATGTGGTTAAGTGTAAGAGAGGGCCGTGAGCCTTAACTCAGCCACAAATAAATAAATAAATAAATAAATAAATAAATAAATAAATAAATAAATAAATAAATAAATAAATAAATAAATAAATAAATAAATGAACACTGTATATAACTGTAATTATTTAGGTCTGCGATAGCGTGAAATCCCTTTAGACTTAGCGGAATTTAGTTAATTTAGTTAATCTGCACTTTCCTAGAAAACGTTCGTGGTGAAACTGTGCGAAACCAGGACGTCTCGGATATTCGAACAGTGTGGTTTCTTAAGTCTGCTCGCTCTGGTCTTTAAGCTATCGCAGATGATGATGTTACGAGGTGGTGTGCGTTAAGAACTTCTTCTTCTTCTGCTTCCTGGCTTTTTTCTACGACTTTTTGCCGGCATCAGATGTGATTCGGGCTTCTTTTATGGCCGGATGCCTTTCCTGCCGCCATCCCTATGTGGATGGATGAATTCGGAAGTTACGTGTTGTTTTATTCTGGTGGTTAACTACAGTATCAGGTGTGTTGTACCGTATGCAAATTATGAGATGTGTACGGAAATCAACATTAGTACCTAGTCCCCGAGGAATTAACCAGACGTGGCTAAAATCCCCTCCCTGGCCGGATATCGAACTTAGGATCCTCAGAATCTAAGATTACTACGCTGGCCATACACCCAAGGAACTGGGAGTTGGCATTAAGAGATTCAGTGGACTTCAAAGAAAGAAAGAAAGAAAGAAAGAAAGAAAGAAAGAAAGGCCTGAAAATTGAAGACTTTCCGGATATCACAATTCTAATACCACGGGAGTCGGAGGACAACAATAATTTACCAAGGGAGATTGGATAGAAACCAGGTGGAAACAACTTCGACCCAGGTAGGGACCCCGTGGTCACTATTCCACGTTGCCAAGTTGAGAGCCTTTTGTGTAAAGTGCTTAAATGTGTGATGACTAACTTCCAGATGAAAGGTACTCTAGGGGATACGGTAGGAGGGCCCTGAAGTTTGATACCTAGGAGACTGACATAGAGATCGTTAAGAAGAAGAAGAAGAAGAAAAAGAAAATAAGAAGTGAAGGCTGGAATACTCAAATAATAATATGAACGACAGGAATGATGTAGAAACATAATATAAAGTTTGCCCAGATGAAAGAAATTGAAACTTTCATTGGTTTCTGTAATGGTTTGTTTGGAATACGTTAACATACAGCAAGTAAAGAGTGATGTATGGATAATATTCTGCCTATTTATAGTCAGCTTATTGATTCAAGAAAGCTTCCCAGCGGTATATTTGATAACTGATACCTTGAGCGAATAACGTCCGTGGTTGGCGATGGAACAATTCAACGACTTCTTGGATCCACTATTGTTTGCCTTAATTGTCTTCCTTTTTTCTCCTCACCAAGCTTCACATTGCGTCTGGCGAGGTTTTGGCATGTATTTTCAAAACGCACGATGCTAATTGCTTGGTTTGAATTTAAAAGCTATGAACAAGCGCGTATCAACACAGATATGCAAAATTACTGATGATCTTTTGTTTAAAGATGCCTACCATCTAGACCAGGGCCTCTCAGGGTGTATGCACCAGTGCATTGTGCTGTGCACGGTGCAAAAAACGACTTCGCTTGGTTGACCGGAGTGCAGACCCCCATTCCTCGATTTGGAGCAATAGCCCTGTCTCTCTCTATCCCCACCCTGTCTCGCTCGCTCCGCCTGTCCCCGTCTTCCTCACTTGCTCCGTAGCGCTCCAAATCCGAGCCGAGTTGAGCCGAGCTTAGCCGAGTCGCCCAGAGACGAAGTGTTGGTCCGAGCCGAGCCGTGTGGGACCGATGCACTGCGCACAGGACCCCTGTGCCTCAATTTGCATGCGTGAGATTTTGGGCGTTTGAGAGGCCCTGATCTAGACCACCGGTCCTATACCGTACTACAGTACTATATGTACGATAAACGTAAAATAAAATAGAAACGGCGGAATGGGAAGAAGACTGAATAATCGAGAGAATTTTAGTAGTTAATGTCCAGAATGGGGAAAGAAGTCTTCTGTCAATGTCACGAGGGAGATGGGAGCTGAAAGTGAATGGGGTGTCATCTAAGACCTTTATAGAATCATGTAAACACCATGGTCTTCTGTTAAGGAGATAAAATTTGTCATGATACTTCATTTGAAGCAGCTCACATACTATGCCACGTTATTTGCGAAAGTGATTTGCAATAATATGTGGTTTCGGAGAACCTGAAAAACATCCTCAAACTTGGGAACCAAAATAAAGATACAGCATCTGGAGTTGTTACGCACAGATATTCTCAATACATGCATTTCGTGTATCTTAAGGGTTACATTTGAAGAAAATTTATCAGGTGTAAAACTTCTGGTGTAGAATCTAGCAGCGTACTCATTTGATACTGTACAATAGCAAGATAGGGTCACTAGCAGCAAACAGAAAATGAAGAATAACTAATGGTTGTTGATGCAGTCCTTGATGCAATATATGAAAACCAACACGTACATGAAAACAGAAGTGTTCCTTTTTTAGATGGACCAGCAGGTACAGGAAAATCCTTTCTGTTTACTCCATGTTGCTACATACAGTACAATCAGAGGAAAAGGAGATCGAGCTACTCCAGTAAAGTGTACCGGAGTAACAGCTACACATTTATCTAGAGGAAGAACTGACCAATATGTTTTCAAAATACCACTGAATCAGAATACTAATTCTATATGTAAAATAAAGCCAAATACATCTCAAGAAAAATCCCTCTCGTATACCTAATTAGTAACATGATATGAAGCTCCATAGGCGCAGCTGCAGGCATTCTTAGCAGTAGAAAGACCTGATAAGGATCCAACCATACGTTTCGAACGTTTCGGCCGTGAAGTAATCCTACTCGGTATGTATTTCCGTTAAAACCTGGCTGTAATAATGTCAGACTCACGTTCTCTGACTATTGCCCGCTGTTCTGAGCAACATAAACATTCAAACAATTTCATTTTACTAACACCCGCCCGAGAAAATGCGCATATGAATTCTGAGAGAGAAGTTTGGACATGGCCTATAGGAGTAGAAGGTAAGATTGCAACGGCGATTATGATGCCTTCAAAATGCTAACCCTCGAATCAAGATCCATTTGAAAAACTAGATGCTAATATTGATTTCACTACTGTCCACGCTCAGCTGTTTGAAGGAAGAGCGATTCCTACTGTTGCTACTGAAGAATCAATTGAAGTAAAGAATCACATACTTCGAGCGTTACCTGAGGATGGGGCAGTCTACAAAGTTGCAGATAGTATTGTGAGTTACCGCGAAGAAGATCAACTTGCTTATCCTGAATAATTTTTTGTCAATTTAGCTCCAGTCGAAATGTCTCCACACAAATTGAGAATGAAGAACAGTGCTATAACCATGTCATTAACCTTCAAACAGGCTTCAATAAATGCAATAAAATAACGAGATAAAGTACGAAAGCTAGTATCTGGTGGGAACGAAATTCCGCTCCTATCACCATTTTTGAACGCCTGGAAGGTATGCAGGCCCACTTCACGGCATAAACGACTGACAAGTTCCCGACGTAACTCCTAGCCATTCAAGTGTAAGGACACCTGTGTTTATGTTTACATTTTTTTCTACATAGAAGGAAGAGGTTAGTAGACCAGCACCATCGGTGCAATGCGAAACATGAATAATCTACCAAAGTAAACTTTATTTCAATCCACTGTCAGTGAAGCAGGTAAAAGGAAACATAAATGCATTTGTTGACATCTATATCAGGGAGTAATCAAACTTATTTCCAATTCTCAAAATCTGCAATAGGCCCTATTTTATCACCTAAGTTTTGCTTGGTACAGTACTCTTCATTATAATCAATTACTTTTCCCTTTCCAGGGTAGCTTAAAAATGCCAATTTCCCCAAAAGTTGCAGGATTTTGTTGGGCGAACTGTTCGATGGTACATCTGCAGTCCTCCATCGAAGCCCGGCGTTTACCATTTAAACCAAAAGACCGCAAATACTGATGAGCCGCAATAGACATGTGCGGTCTCGCGTTGTCATGATGGAACTCCACTTCACTGTTTGTTAATTTTGGCAGGTTCTCTTCAATGGCTTCTTTCGGATGGTCCAGCTGAGAACAATATCTCACTAAATTAACGGTCTAACCATTAGGAAGCGATTAGTGATAGGCAAATCCTAACCAATCCCAATAAATGCAAAGCAGTATTTTTCTGTAATTGAGACTTCGTTTAGCAACAGTGAGTGGAGGTTTACCTTTTTCCCCATTACTTATTCCTTACAATGTTGTCATAGATGATCCACTTCTTATCACCCGTAACCAGACGTTTCAAAAATTTATCATGTTCATTACGCCGTAGTAAGAAGTTACAAATAGACACGCGCTTTACCAAATTCTGTTCACTGAGTACACGTGGCACCCAAACATCACAACGAAGTACGTAACGTCCTCAAATTACACATGAGCTATTTCTTCCGCTGTCACCCTTAGGTGACTTTCAAGCAACTCATAGAGCCTTTCTTCATTTGTAACAATGTGTCTTCCAGTACGGGGTTTGTCCTTTAAGGAACAAATTCCAGATCGAAACCTAGAAAACCATTTCTGGCTGTCCGATCGGTTACCGCATCTTCACCGTAAACAACACAAATCTTCCTCCGCATTTGTGAAGAATGTTTGCCCTTGCGATGATGATGATAATAATAATAATAATTTCGTGTGGCTATTTCTAGCCGGATGCAGCCCTTGTAAGGCAGACCCTCCGATGAGGGTGGGAGGCATCTGCCATGTGTAGGTAACTGCGTGTTATTGTGGTGGAGGATAGTCTTATGAGTGGTGTGTGAATTCCAGGGATGTTGGGGACGGCACCAACACCCAGCCCCCGAGTCATTGGAATTAACCAATGAAGATTAAAATCCCCGACCCGGCCGGGAATCGAGCCCGGCACCCTCTGAACTGAAGGCCAGAACGCTGACCATTCAGACGAGTCGGACCTTGCGATAACAAAAAAAGCATAAGGTGTGGAAATGCTCATTTACACTTTCCATGTAAATAAACGCTAGCGTACACGAACCGCAGCAGATATTAGCGAGGTTATCGAGAGTCGCATGCACATTGAACAATATTGACTGGGCGAGTTGGCCGTGCGGTAAGAGACGCGCGACTGTGAGCTTACACCCGGCAGATAGTGGGTTCGAGCCCGACTGCCGGCAGCCCTGAAGATGGTTTTCCATTTTTATATCAGGCAAATGATGGGGTTGTACCTTAATTACGACCACGGTCACTTCCTTCCAATTCCTAACCCTCTCCCATCCCATCGTCGCCATAAGACCTATCTGTGTCGGTGCGACGTAAAAAAAAGAAAACCCACAACAATATTGATTGGCGATAATAAAGAGCACAAGCACAAGGTGTGGAAATGCCCATTTACACTTTCCATGTAAATAAACATTAGCGTACACAAACCACTGCAGATGTTAGCGAGTCACCGAGAGTCGGATGCTCATAAAACAATATTGATTGCTCTACATGATTAGGTCAACTGTTCTATCACTGCTGTAAAGCGGGTTGTAGCCTCCCCAGGCTGAATATTCCTGCTGTATGGCTTACATTGTGAACGGTCTTATGTACCCTACAAATATTAAATATATTAAAGCTAGTTATGTATTTAAATAATAACAATAACTAGAACATCCCACGCAGAATATCTACGTGCTAGGTATTGTACGATTAGGAAATGAAGTTGTAAATAAAATAAAAGTATGTTCTATCTTTTCCTTCTACCGCTTTTCCCACATTTGTGGGCTCGCGGGTGCGAACCATGTGACACGTATGGATTTGGCCTTGTTTTACGGCCATATACCCTTCCTGACACAAACCCTATATGGAGGGATGTATTCACTATTGCGTGTTCCTGTGGTGGTTGGTAGTGCAGTGTGTTGTCCGAATATGAAGAAGAAAGTGTTGGGACAAATACAAACACCCAGCGTCCGAGCCATAAGAATTAATAAGGTGGGATTAAAATGCCCGACTCACCCGGGAATCGAACCCGTGACCCTCTGAGCAGAAGGCCTCATCGCTGACCATTCAGCCAATGAGTCAGACGAAAGTATGCTTCTATATTGATACTAAATTTTCCTAGAAGAGACTTACTTCTGCTCTCTTATTCCCTTTGAAGTTGCGAACAACGCTTGAAACTTAACTTGCAATTAAATTCCATCCTAGGAATGTTCTGCTAAATTATTTCATGCCAGTCACCATCGGAAGTTTCTCTGAAAACTTCTTTTTTCGTCCTGACGTGGTGATGAAACCGCCTCTGTAGTGTAGTGGTTAGTGTGATTAGCTGCCACCCCCGGAGGCTCGGGTTCGCTTCCCGGCTCTGCCACGGAATTTGTAAAAGTGGTAAGAGGGCTGGAACAGGGTACACTAAGCCTCGTAAGGTCAACTGAGTAAAGGTGGGTTCGATTCCCACCTCAGCCGTTCTGGAAGTGGTTTTCCGTGGTTTCCAACTTCTCCTCCAGACTAATGACGGGATGGTACCTAACTTAAGGCCACGGCCGCTTCTTTCCCTCTTCCTTGTCTATCCCTTCCAATCTTCCCATCCCCCCGCAAGGTCCCTGTTCAGTATAGCAGGTGAGGCAGCTTGGGCGAGGTACTAGTCATCCTCCCCAGCTGTATCCCTCGACCCAGAGTTTGAAGCTCCAGGACACTGGCCTTGAGGCGGTAGAAGTGGGATCCCTCGCTGAGTCCGAAGAAAAAACCGACCCCTAATGGTAAACAGATAAAGAAGAAGAAGACTTGGTGATGATATGAAAACGCCTTGTCGAGTCTGTCACGGACAACAGCAAAATGTGCCGAAGCACTATCTTGTTGGAATCAGTGTTAATAACACCTGCTGCTTGCAGCTATGGACGTTAACATGTATTGAAAATGCGAAGATATGACACTTCATTTATCGATATTTCTCAGAAACAACGAACGAACAGATATTTTGCACTGATACCCACCCATATCAATACATGTGAAAGATTCCGTTGAATTTATTGACATAATGTTCCAGTTCCTTGAACTGCGGTAAATGGCGCGTTCGTTTGTAAAATTAACTTTCTTCCGCCTCACACGTGTTGAAAATGTTTTCAGGAACAAGATGCATGCAATTTATTCTTTGACAACCATTCATTTGTTGACGTTCACGATAGAGAAAGGTTCACTTTTCAAGTCTTTTTCCAGGTCGGTGGATGCAGAGTGGGTCTCGGCTCACAAGTGGCCATGGCTGGTCCGTGGTCCAACAGCTCTGCACTCTGACTGGCCAACCGAGCAGAAGAGGGTGGCCACGGCTCTACGCCTCTGTATTCAGAAGACGGGAAAGGGCTTGGACCCCATGGTTGGCCCGAACCGTCGAATGTCCTGAGAATGGGTTTCCGTGGTTTTCCATTCTCATGTACTGAGGCGAATGCCAGGACAGTTCCTAGTATAGGCCACGGCCGCCAACCCCCTCACCTTCTCCGAGCATCTCCTTCACCGTAAAAAATCTCCTAGCCTAAGAAACAGCGTTGCTGTCTAAGAGGCCCGCCTCCCCCTTCATAGGAGGAATGAAAACATTTTGTAGTAGTAGTAGTAGTAGTAGTCTTTTTCCATGCGGTCACGCAGTGTTTATCGCGGCAGTTACAACTCGACGGCACACTTTCTGATTGATTGATAGATAGATAGATAGATAGATAGATAGATAGATAGATAGATAGATAGATAGGCGACCGAATAAATGAGTTGATGACGGCAGCACAGTTTCTGCCCGAGTGGGGGTCTCCTCCTTCGCTTCGTGTCTTTAATACATTCCATGCTAAAAGCTTTACTTCTTTCACTTCATCAAGTTATCTGTGTTCGGTGGCGCTTTACCAAAATGACCTATAAAATCCTGCATTACCATGGCCTTTTTCAAGTATAAGACCACTCTTGCATCCACACGGACGCCACTAGCCACTTCTCCAAACTGAAACACTGGTATAAACTCTTGATATTTTTATGTTTATAATTCATTATTGCTGTTTTCTCTTCGTAGCAATGTAGCCAATATTGAAGTTGTAACTCGAGTATCATCGACGCATAATAAAGTAACAGGTGTATGGTAGGTTTAATGGGACTTTTCACCCTTACTGTATATTGAATAAGCACTGGAGTTGTATTTCGGTACCGGTAGTTGAAGTTGCAGATATAACGACTTGGGATGGTAAGTGAAGTGGTAAACAAAGTCTGACATTAGTTAATTTTCTTTTTGCTGGGTGTTTAACCTCGCAGTAACTCACACAGATTTTCGGCGAGCGTGGAATAGGAAAGAGCTTGGACTCTTGGCTTTAATTAAAGTACAGCTCCGCCATTTGCTTCATATGAAAATGGAAAGCCATGGAAAATAATTTTTCAGAGCTATCGACGCTGAGATTCAAAGCAATGATCTCCCGAACATAAGCGTACAGCAACACGACACGTGCTGCTAGGCGCGCACGTTCGGTAAATTGTTTATTCGCTCGCCTTGAAAGCCAAGCAGTACGGCAGAGCATGTCGTCTCGCCGACCACATGACAATCCATTACATTCAGGCCACCAGGGCAGCAGTCGTCTGGGAAGGCCAAGACCCTTAATGGGCTCTAAACGTGTCAAGGGTTTGTTTTTGTTTGTCATTAATTATCTAAGGCAGTATCATTTCATTAAACCAATATTAAATGTTTTTTACACCTGACTTTTAATCAAACTCAGCAGGTCGGTGAGGTGCTGCTTGATGAGAAAGACACGAGGCTGGTCAAGAAAGTCTAGCAATTCAGGTAATACTGAAGACCATGTCAACAGAGGGTAATCGTCAACTACCAACCCATCTCCAATAGAATTTTTAAGGATCATAATGTGGCCATTTAGGTCAGAGACGCTCTAGTGTCGATCCTTAAAAACATACAGCTTACTAAATCTCTTATTACATTGACTAAGTAGCGTCTCTACACTAGTGTGTGCAATGTGATGAAATATATATTATTTGTTATATTTTGTTACCGAGCTCGACAGCTGCAGTCGCTTAAGTGCGGCCAGTATTTAGTATTCGGGAGAAAGTGGGTTTGAACCCCACTGTCAGCAGCCCTGAAGATAGTTTTTCGTGGTTTCCCCATTTTCACACCAGGCAAATGCTGTGGCTGTACCTTAATTAAGGCCTCGGCCGCATCCTTCCCACTCATGGCCATTTCCTGTTCCATCGTCGCCGTAAGACCTACCTGTGTCGGTGCGACGTAAACCAACTTGTAAATAACTTCAGGTAATAATCTTTTGAGATAGGCAAATCATGAAATATGTGTGCATATTTTGGTACAATTTTGGTAGCAATTTTGTTCAACGGTTGATATTTGAAATGTTTTTATCTGTAGAGAGAAGAGGTAGAATCGGTTCGAGCTCACCGGTTGCTGGACTATGAAAGGCGCAAGGAGGTGTTCGACTCCATATTTGATCCTGCAGCACACGCGGCGCTGGTGTCTCGAGGTGAGAGACGCTTCTCCCACAGGGCGCTACAAGGGGCCATCATGATCACCTTCTACAGGGACGAGCCACGCTTTTCGCAGCCACATCAGTTGCTCACGTTACTCATGGACATAGACTCCCTGATCACCAAATGGCGATGTGAGTACCTCCATCTCATGCATTCACCTTCTTTGCCCAAGATTTCCCGATCGAAAATTGCTGAGGACTAAGTGACGAAGGCGGTAGAAGCCCAGGATGGTGAGTTTGATCTCGTCTGAATCCGGTGGAATTGAAGGTGCTCAAATACCCCAGTCTCGTATCGTTAGATTTACCAAAACTTAAAAGAACTCCTTTGGAAAGACATTCTAAAAGCTCGGTGCCTCTGCAAATCGTGAAAGAAATTAGTGGAAAGTAAAATGAATAAAATTCTTCTTCTTTTCGATGAGGCCTACTAAGGAGCACGTGCCAATTTCAATTCAATTCTTCATACTTTGTTGTTTTCTCTTCCGTTCCTTCCAATATTCTTTCATCCTTTCACTATGCTGTTTCTTTTTGTCCTTGGACGACTTCGCACCAGGTTTCTTGTTCAATCTCCCTTGGAATCCGTCCATACCTACTACCCTCTTCCTAAAAATCTCTCTGTTCATAGTTTCTTCTTCTCTTAATATTATTTCTTTCTAAATCTTTCTTTACTTCTTGGATTCAGCTAGTTGTTGCCTTTTTGTCCCGAAGGTACTGGAAAATACTTTTTGTTAATCTGGAATAATCCATTCTGTAAATAGGTCCAAAACATTGTAATCTCATTTTTTTATGGTTTCTGCTATGTTTTCTAGGTTCCTGTATATTTCATCATCAGATCTTAATTTCCATACTTCTGTTGTTTTCACAGGGTCTGAGATTTTTCTCATGATTCTCTTTTCTAGTAGCTCACGCTCACGCTCACGCTCACGCTCATCTAATCTATGGTTTAGTACCAGGCATTCCCGTTTCACCACTGTAGTGTAGTGGCTTGTTTGAAGTTTTTTAGATAGGCACTTTTCGTCATAAAAATTATTTGTGATACCATATGCTCTTTCCATCTTGTGCACCCTTTCTTCTACTGCAGATTTGTCTAAACCATTTTTTAAAATTATTTCTCCGAGTTATTTGAATTTCGTTACTCTTTCCACTGGACCAATCTCTCTTGCCAATTTTGGAGCGTTCTTGATGTTTGTAAGAAATTTTGTTTTTCTACAAAGATTCTCAAACCTGTGTTGTTGGATATTTCTTCCAAGAGATTGATTTGCGTTGTTGCACTTGTTAGGTTTTCTGACAATATAGCAAAATCGTCCGCAAATGCTAGGCAATTTATTTCAATGCCTTTTTTTTCTTTCCAAAATTACAGGTAAAATGTTCTTTAAGCTTTACATTCCAAATGATTACAATTTTCTCTAGAACACAGTTGAATAGAAGGGTTGACCTTGCCGTACCCATGTATTTATCTTAATAGGTTTTGATATCTCACCTATAAATTTCACCTTTGCAATTGTGTCAGTAAGTGTTTCACGTATTACCTTTGCCAATTTAGTCTCCACTCCAAATTTACAAATTGTGTTATCTATGGTTTCTCTATGAACTGAATCAAGGAGGCCTTTTTAAAATCTACAAAAGTCACAACAATGTCCTTTGAATTCAATATCCTTATGGGGAATCATGGATTTTAATTGAAATATTTGTTCTGAACAAGACCTACCTTTTCGAAATCCAGCTTGATACTCACCCAGCTGCTTGTCAAGTGATGTTCCTACTCTATTCAGCAATATTTTTGAGAATACCTTGTATGCAGTTTGCAGAAGAGAGATACATCTATAGTTATCAACATTTTGTTTGTCCCCAATTTTATGCATTGCGTGTATTAGAGCCGTTTTCCATTCTTCTGAAATCCTCTCTGTTCTCCAAATATCTTCAAAGATTATCTGCAGCTCTTCAATGATTTTTGATTGAGACCATTTCAAAAGTTCAGCTGTTATAGAGGCTTCTCCACTAGCTTTATTATTTTTCAGATTGTTGATTACTTCTTCAGCAGAGGGTGGCATATCTTCTTCCAGATTTTCAGTTGTTTGAGAGAATTTCAACTTATGATCGGGTTCAGTTAAAAAGTTGATCAAAGTGCTTCGCAAGTATTTCACAATTCTCAGCATTGCTTAGGCCAAGTCCACCATTTTCATCTTTGAAGCATATGCTAGGGTCTTGATACCCCTTTAATTGATTCTTAAAAGTCCGGTAAAAGTTTCAAGAGTTATTTTTAACAAAGCTATCTTGCAGGTCAATAAGTTGTGATTTTTCGAATGATCTTTTAATTTCCCTTATTATTCTAGCAGTGTCTTTCCTTTGCTGCTTGAATTGGTCATAGTACTCTCTTTCCAGAGGATTTCCACTTTTTCTATTGTTTTATTCTTTCTCGTAACGCATCTTCACATATTTGATTCCACCAAGGTTTCTTTTTAGGTTTGACTAGCCCAAATATTTTCTGGGCTGCGTTGGTTATTTCTTTAGATAAATCTTGCCACTTCCCATATTGAGATACGTTTATTTCTTCCTGAAATGTTTCCAATGTTTATTGTGTAATTTGAAGTCTGTTTGTGTTATATTTGTTTACTCTTCTCCTCTTCTGTGATTTCTGTTTGGAGGGGGGTGTTCGAGCCCCACTGTCGGCAGCCCTGAAGATGGTTTTCCGTGGTTTCCCATTTTCACACCAGGCAAATGCCGGGGCTGTACCTTAATTACGGCCACGGCCACTTCCTTCCACTTCCTAGGCCTTCCCTATCTCATCGTCGCTAAAGACCTATCTGTGTCGGTGCGACGTAAAACAAATGGCAAATTTCTCTTGGGTAAGAATTTTAGTTTGATTTTAGACAAGTAGTGATCGCAATCAAATTCTCTGCTTCTTACTACCTTGACATTAATAATGTATTTAATGTTGCTTATGGATATAGCTACATGATCCAGTTTAAATTCACCTGGTAATGGATTTGGAGAAATGCATGTTTTAGCTTTTCTTGGCAATTTCTTGAAGAAAGTTGGCATTAACTTCAGTTGAAAGTTTTTACCGGTAGTAATTAATCTCATTCCATTGATGTTTGTTCTTTGGTGTGCTGCATATTCTCCCACTATTGGTCTATGAATTCTCTCTCTTCCTACTTGGGCATTGAAATCTCCAAGTAATATCACCACATTTCATTTTGGAAGTGTCCAGAATTCCTCTACTTTATTTCGGTTCTTTTTGCTGTCGTCATTTATTGGTGCACAAAAGTTAATAAAACTTCTTTTTTATTTTGCAGTTCATTGTTAAAAAAGACATCTTCAGAGCGGGATTTGAATTCAGTTACATTGTCTAATAATCTTTTATGGACATAAAAGGCTGTTCACAACAGTGGCATTCCTTTCATAATTTTAATTGCAGGTTTACCTTCACAGATTCCATATTCTTTCGTTTTTGTCACGTTCTCATCCAAAAATCTCGTCTCTTGTAAAGCTAAAATTTGGTTTTCGTTTTCCTTCTGTTTACCAATCTTCATCAAAGAATTTACATTCAAAGTGCCTGCAGAAAACTGGACGGATTCCAAGACCTCTGCAATAAGGTTGGGACTCCCCAGAACCCTAGGTCCCGATGCATTGCATAGAGCAATGGTGGATTTCTCTTTCGAGCTGCCACCCGGGTAGTGCTTTCTTTCAGCGGCTTTTCCATCCTGCAATTGAAACTGTGTGTCTCGAGGGCAGGAATGACATTCCAAAGTAAAATCAGATTGTTAGTCTGAATTTTTTTCGTGGTTGACTACACTAGCTTCTTCCGCCCTCTCAGCCGTTGAGAAATGAGATTCTTCTTCCGCCTCTGAGCCCGTTGACAGTTTTTCTCTTGACCTCGTTACGCATTTCTTACTCAGAGTCCCTGCTTTGGCACCGTAGGTTAACTAGGATGAGATGCTGGTTTAGTACCATTTTAATTTTATGTTTCTTGATATGAGTTTGGATGTCAGAATTGTATTCAAAACACAATAGCACTTATTGGCAATGGTGAATCTATGAATTATTTTTTGTTCATTCAGGTTATGTTCGTATATGAAGTATTCAAGGTATTTAAGATTAAACACATAGAATTTTAAATTATTCAAAATCAGTTATGTATCACTAAAATATTTTCTACACTGATAATGATGATGGTTATTTTATTATATTATTCATGACGTGACATAGGGGTGTCGCCTTGTAAGGAATTCGTGACTGCTAATAACTTTTACGTTAGAGAAGATTCATCTCACCACCTCCAATGGACAGCTCTCTTAAAACTACATATGAACTGCACCAAACTTTTTGGAGTTCCTGACAATGGCAATGAAAAAATTGGATCATCCCTTTGTAGAAAATGTCTATACCCATGTCTATGAGTTCCTGGTCTGTGTGTGCACATTCTGTTGGCCTGCGTGTTGTTCGTATCTGTGCTCGTTATACGGGTTCATTCAGATAATCTATAAATAATTAATAGTGGCGTTCAAGAATCGTCTTGTCTTCTATCCCGTAACAACACTTTTCGTTATATTACCCCGGTTTAGAAAAGTGGACCGAAGTATTTCAGAATTTTAAACATAGTGAACTGCATAAAACTAGATCGCAAGGGATAGGTGAACCACCCGGTATACTATCGAAAAACAGTACAACATTCTACCTAAGTAAATTATAGGTAAACGATGCAAGGGCTATTCCAGTGAGGCTCAGCTTGTAACATCCCAATAAGATATGAAATATATTTTGGATTCCGGAAGCCAAACTGGCTGTATCTCTATTAAAATATCCAAGGCTTTTGATACTGTAGATCATGAGATACTGCTGACAAAATGAGGGCTGGAAGAGTGGTGGAATGTGTTGATAAATGTCTAGAAAATGGAACACATCCCGCAAGGTAGAATTTTTGGATCTTTATATTTTCCTATATAGGCCCTATATAAATATTTGTGAAAACTGGAATCAAAGATACGGCTTTTTTGCAAATGGTATTATACTGTACAGATTAATAAATTACAGGGTGGTTAGCGACGGCAAAAATACCTCGACAATGTTGTGAGATGGATAGCAGACAATGGTATGATGGTAAAACGGGCTGAAATGTTAGGCTGTAAGTTTCACGAAAATGGAAAGTCAAGTAAGTTTCTATTACCGTGTTGGTGGGGTGAAGGTACTTCAGGGGGAATCACTGTAAGAACTTGGCTATTACGTATAAGGGAATGTCTTCATGGGGGTAATCACATTGACGAGGTTGTAAATTAAGATTACAGATCTCTTCATACGGTTATGAAAGTATTTAGGGGTTTAGTAAGCATATAAAGGAGAGGGCGTGCAGTATTTGGTAGGACCCCAATTAGAATATGACTTGGAATTACTTCATATGGGAACTGGAAAAGATCCGAAAGAAAGCAGCACGATTTCTTCACGGTGACTTCCGACAAAAGACTTAGGAGACGTGCTACTGGACTAAGCTGTATATTCCAAACTGTCATGGAGAGATGGCGTGGAATGACATTAGTAGACGAATAAGCTTGAGTGGAGATTGTAAAGGTAGGAAAGATTACAATATGAAGATAATGTTGGAAGTAAAGGGGACAAATTGGGACAAATACTTATTACAGGAAGAGGAGTTATGGACTGGATTTATTTATAAAGGAAAGTGTTTGATAAATTTGATAGTTCTTTGAAATAATTTAAGAAAAGGCTAGGTAAACAACTGATAGGAAATGTGCCACTCGAGTGACAGCCCCAAGTGCATATAAGTGAGATTGATTGATTGATTGATTGATTGATTGATTGATTGATTGATTTGAAGTACTCTGTTCTTTTAACCACACTGAAGTGTTCATGTAAAGCCAAACTTTACCATCTTCTGAACAGGATAGAATCTTAAGTTCCTAATTCTAAGTTTCACGACTTAAGTGCTCATTGATGAACATGTCTACAGTCGTTCGACCGTGTAAATATTTACGGCTATATTTCCTCTCATCATGCACGGAGATCAGATTCGCTTCATACCTAGACACAACTCGTTGATGTATGACTTCGAGTTCCATGTTTACTGGCCATAGATATGCTGTAACTTGTCTGTTTGTTCCTCTCCCACGTACGAACCAAATCAGAACCGTTGTACCTTTCCTTCTACCTCTGTACATAGTTTCCGTTGATATGAATCAATCAATGCTGATCTGCATTTAGGGCAGTCGCCTAAATGGCAGATTCCCTATTTGTTGCTCTCCTAGCCTTTTCCTAAATTATTTCAAGGAAGTTGGAAATTTATTGAACATCTCCCTTTGTAAGTTATTCTAATCCCTAACTCCCCTTCCTATAAACGAATATTTGCCCCAATTTGTCCTCTTGAATTCCAACTTTATATTATGGTCCTTCCTACTTTTAAAGACACCACTCAAACTTATTCGTCTACTAATGCCATTCCACGCCATCTCCTCACCGACAGCTCGGAACATACCACTTAGTTGAGCAGCTCGTCTTCTTTCTCTCAAGTCTCCCCAGCCCAAACTTTGCAACATTTTTGTAACACTACTTTTTTGTCGGAAATCGCCCAGAACAAATCAAGCTGCTTTTCTTTGGAGTTTTTCCAGTTCTTGAATAAAGTAATCCTGGTGAGGGTACCATACACTGGAACTATACTCTATTTGGGGTCTTACAAGAGACTTGTATGCCCTCTCCTTTACATCCTTTCTACAACTCCTAAACACCCTCATAACCATGTGTAGAAATCTATACCCTTTCTTTGCAATCCCATTTATGTGATTACCCCAATGAAGATCTTTCCTTATTATTAACACCTGGGTACTTACAGTGATCCCCATAAGGAACTTTCACCCCATTAACTCAGTAATTAAAACCGAGAGGACTTTTCCTATTTTTGAAACTCAAAACCATACTTTTAATCCCATTTATCATTATACCATTGACTGCTGTCCATCTCACAACATTATCGAGATCATTTTGCAGTTGCTCACGATCTTGTAACGTCTTTATTACCCTATATAGGAAAATATCATCCGCAAAAAGCCTTATCTCTGATTCCACTTCTTTACTCATTTCATTTATATATATAAGAAAATATAAAGGCCCAATAATACTGCCTTGAGGAATTCCCCTCTTAATTATTACAGAGTCAGATAAAGCTTCGCCTACTCTAATTCTCTGAGATCTATTTTCTAGAAATATAGCAACCCATTCAGTCACTCTTTTGTCTAGTCCAATTGCACTCATTTTGCTAGTAGTTTTTCATGATCCACCCTATCAAACACCTTAGATATGTCAATAGCGATACAGTCCATTTGACCTCGTGAATCCAAGATATCTGCTATATCTTGCTGGAATCTTACAAGTTGAGCTTCAGTGGAATAAATTTTCCTAAACCCAAAATGACTTCTATCGAACCAGTTATTAATTTCGCAAATATGTCTGATATAATTAGAAAGGATGCTTTCCCGAAGCTTACATGCAATGCATGTCAAACTGACTGGCCTGTAATTTTCAACTTTATGTCTATCACCCTTTCCTTTATACACAGGGGTGACCAGTGTAAACTTCGTACTAGCTGATAGTAAGAACACTGACACACAAATCAGAGGAACGTTTTTGTATTTGTTGTAGTGTTTCTTTTTCTTATTTTTTTCTCTTTTACAATATTGGCTTGACGTCGCACCGACAGATATTTCTTATGGCGACAATGGGATAGCAAAGGACTAGGAGGATAAGGAAGTGGCCATGGCCTTAATTAAAGTACATAATTCGCCTGGTGTGAAAATGGAAAACCACGGAAAACCATTCTTAGAGTGCCGACAGTGGGGTTCAAACGCACTATCTCCCGCATGCGAACTCACAGCTACGCGACCCTTCCTCCGTTGTGTTGGAGTAATAAACGTGTGAGTAGGTCCTGACTTAGTTATATACAGATATTGATATGTCCACTTATGTTATTACTACTTAAGAAATGTACCTTGCTTTCCAGACAATCACGTGATAATGGTGCAGCGTATGATCGGCTCTGCCCAGCTGGGTACCGGTGGATCATCGGGATACCAGTATCTTCGCTCCACCCTAAGGTACAGTATAGAGGTCGGAAGCTATTTCTCACTTTCTTTTTTTCTTCCTTTCTTTCTTTTTGTTTTGTTTTTGTTTGTGTTACGGAAATATTGTGGAAGAGAGAGGTGTAAGAAAGTTCCGGGGTAAATGGGCGGACAAGGCAATGACCAGAGTACAAGTTAAAGCACTAAAGTTTGAAACTTTCTTTCTTTCTTTCTTTCTTTCTTTGTTTCTTTCTTGCTTTCTTTTTTTTTCTGAGTATAAAATTTGATTGATAGAAGATTTGGAACAAACAACACAAAATGAGCTCGTCAGATCTGTTAACAACAGCGGACTATAAGTCCAAAAATCACGTGCAAGAACTAGAGAAAATTATCAACAAGATAATCCACCAGGGGTGAGTAATGTAGCTCTAAACATGTACACTTTTACAAGAGCATGTTTGCTCCACTCACATCGTCTAGGAGTGTGAGCTCCAAAAGTTAATATAATCGAGCCGCTCAGAGGCACAAGTTACCGGGTGAGTTGGCCGTGCGCGTAGAGGCGCGCGGCTGTGAGTTTGCATCCGGGAGATAGTAGGTTCGAATCCCACTATCGGCAGCCCTGAAAATGGTTTTCCGTGGTTTCCCCTTTTCACACCAGGCAAATGCTGGGGCTGTACCTTAATTAAGGCCACGGCCGCTTCCTTCCAACTCCTAGGCCTTTCCTATCCCATTGTCGCCATAAGATCTATCTGTGTCGGCGCGACGTAAAGCCCGTAGCAAAAAAAAAAAAAAAAAAAGAGGCACAAGTTTCTTACAAAATTATGCCTCACACACTTCAAGTGATGTATTTACCGTCATTTCTACTCAAGAATCTGTTACACACTCGTATATAAACGATTATCGAATAAACAGGGGCAATGAGTACCCATTCTAAATAGCCGTAATGTAAAAATAAAAGATTTAACGTGATTGGCCATGGGAGGCGAAACACTTGCACACCTTTTAGGGAAAAACTCTTAAAACTCTAAACGGGCTTATGTCCCGAAGTTGCAGAGGCTAAGCCTATACCACAGAGGGGTGACTAAATGAAAAATATTAAATGCCAAAAATGACTTAAGAATCTAGAGGTTTAGAAAACTTTATTCACCCCATACCAAGTTGAATGGGAATCAACAGAGGGTAATCACACTTTGTTCCCTTTGTTTACATGTTTCCCACCGGGGATATGAACAGAGTTCTCAGACTTCCCGAAAATTTACATTTTAATTATGACTTTATAACTTTACATTCAGAAAAGAAGTTTAAAACCTTCCCCTCAAGCTATCTGATTGATGCTATCACATGTTAAGAAACTTCTGCCAATACCTTGAGTTGTTAGGCCTTCCGAACGTCGACTTGCAGCTTCTGCATCCGAATAACCCACCGCACTCACTAGACCGGAGCGATGAAGATACAAATACGACCCTAAAGCGCCCAACTTTTATAGCATCTCCGAGGGGAAGTTTCCAGAACTCTTTCCAGATAGGCTGGATGCTTGTACACACCCCCAATTTTAATTGACTAGAGAGAATATTCACAAATTTTTTGATTGGTTGCTAGCTATTGAAGAAGGAAGCAGTACAGTGTTGACAACTTTGATACATGAAGGAACTTAAGGTTTGCCACGTATCACAATACAAATTTCTTAATAAATTATTTAGAGTTCGACCTACTAGGGGGAGCAACATAACCGATGATAGAGACATCTAGGGGTTTAAAATCCAAGTATCTTCTATTACATTAGTTCAAGTTTCATGACACAGATGGCCTTAACGGGACGGAGAAGGTGTACCCCCGGTACAGTTTGTTTGTTATCACCACCTTTGCCTTACGAACCGCTCGGTACATTACACTGATATAATCTCTTTCTTTTTCCGAGTTCTGTCCTTAGAATATATTTTACTTTGTCTAGACCTCTCATTCCTCTGTATACCTACGACCATTTTTTTCAAATGTTACGTTATATACTCCTCTGAAGTTATATCCCCAAACACGAAACAGTTAGGGAAGAGTTAGGTTTGTTTCTGAGTGAATCAAGAGAACATATCAACAAACAAAAAAGTTGGATTTAGAGCTTTCAGACCTAATTGTTTCTCTTCCGTTATAACTTGACAAACTTCTAATTACAAGATACTAAAGAAATTAAACAAAATAACACAGCAAGGGATGTATACTACCACGAACATGGGAATTACAATGCTATTTTTTGCTAGGGGCTTTACGTCGCACCGACACAGATAGGTCTTATGGCGACGATAGGATAGGAAAGGCCTAGGAGTTGGATGGAAGCGGTAAGGTACAGCCCCAGCATTTGCCTAGTGTGAAAATGGGAAACCACGGAAAACCATCTTCAGGGCTGCCGACAGTGGGATTCGAACCCACTATCTCCCGGATGCAAACTCACAGCCGTGCGCCTCTAACCGCATGGCCAACTAGCCCAGTGGAATTATAATGAATTACAGCAGCTTCACTACTGTATTTAACTGTACATTGGAGTGCTAACTTCCTCAGCGACCTCCCGGAAGGGGAACAGCTGATATGTTGTGTAAATTAACAACAGTGCCGTTAGAAAGAGTTGTATGGAGCATGGGCTTTGAATGCTTTCAATTATTGAGAATGTTGGTACCCTATAAGAGGATGGCTGCTGCGCTCGGTTCGCCCGGAAGGACGTAGATCTATTCTCTGTCAGGAAGTCGAAATAATTAAGAAAGGGTATTTCCACTTCTGGATGTGCACATGGCCCTGAGGTTCACTCATCCTATACCAAAAATGAGTACCAGGTTAATTCCTGCGGTCAACAGTGACCGGGCTTAGATCTGGGTTTAGCCTAGAGTCCATATTAAACATATTTCAGGTATACCATTTGAAATAATGATATGCGAAGCATTTTTGAACACCGCAGTGAATATGTTAGATAAGCGCTAAATCAGCTGCACGATGGAAGACTGATATCAAGGAGGTCTATACCAAATGCGCCTCTTAATCCATAGCACAAGACAGCTCGTGTGAGGCTGGCTGACCCATAGCATCAGGAACAGTGGAAGCGTACGCTCCTCTTTGATGAGATCACCCATAAAACAGGATCATTGGGGACTCGAGACGATCCGGTGAGAGATGGAGCGCCATCAGTGGCAGGGGGTTCCGTCAAGTTTTGGGATAGGGTCATATTTGGTCGACGTACGTCTCTAATTTCTATTCAAGGAAACATGACTGGCTGGTGTAGTATACAGGCTGCTGCCACTGTGAGCAAGGGTTTTACACTAGCTGGGTGCATACAACGTTACCCATCGAGCCGGAGTTGCCATTCAATTCTTTGAGGCGCATGACATACAGCAAATTGTATGGCGGCATATTCTGCGGACATTAGCAGTCTTGAATACACATGGCGTGAACTAAAGAGAGAAATTGCTCACCCTCCTGCTAACATTTAACAGCTGACTGAAGTTGCTATCCAAGAGCGGGATAAACTTCCCCAAAGCAAGCTGAATTCTTCGGTGTCCTGAGGCGGCTATATACGTTATTGTTCTCTTATACAAGGAACGATAATTCTGTGTTCAAAATCCCACATTACTAACTCCATGCTTTTTTTACGCTTCTGTTGTGTTTGCATAGCTGACTGCGAGCTGTTTTTCTTTGTACTACTACAGTCAAGAAGTTCGTAGGCTGGCGCCTACTGTACAGGCAACACAGTATACACTTATGTACTACAGTCAATATGTTCGTGGACTGGCGCTAACAGTTCAAGGATCGCAGTCTTTTGACCTTTCTTTTCGCGACTTTTTCCCGTCATAGTGATTCGGACGATTTCGGCTACATAATCTCAAGAGTTTCGCTAGCGGATTTGCGTAATTATTGGCAGAGCTTGAAATTTGCCTGTTGCTCAAACTACGACATTCTCAAATTCCGCCGCTCACATTCAACTACCCTTCACAACGGAGTCCATGGTTCTGCTTGCGCTGCATGCACGCAACTGTCTCTTGCTGGGACTAGCGAAAAACTGTCATGACACCATCCTGTTGTGCAAACTCTCGGCTGTAGTGCACCACAGCGACACTAGACGGCAAGACGACGAAGTGAATGACTCTACTACGTATATACGCTTCATAATGTATAATGCTCGTACATACACATAGTCAAATAAAGCGTTCCCCAAATCAGAATATGCAAAACTTCCTTTGAGCACTGTAAATTTATAAAAACTACTTGGTCAGAGGATTTTTATACTACGCCTCGTATAGATATTACTTTTTGATCCATAATCTGTTTCTCGGTAAAACGCTCTCAGACCTGAGTGATTTATTGTTCCTTAGTATCTCTTCCCGTAATTTTATCTCAAGCAACTGAACTAACCGAATATTAATAAATAATATCTTCTGGTGTTGAAAAGATCCCTGAGAAGGGGGATTCTGTCCTTAACAGACCTTCATGAATGTGTCTTTACGAACATAGTGTTGATAGTTCCCCTTTATGAAATACGGCCACAAGCAAGGATTTTCAGGACATTTAGAGTAAAGTACAGCTATTAACTGTTTATAGTGCACCTACTGTATCTATTAACAATGTAAATGAAAGACTACTATTCTACAGGTCCACTATTGTCTCGTCTTCCATCTTAACCCCAAGTATATTTCATTTAAAAAACCTTAGGTAGGCATTCTAAATAAAGTGACCAGTCCAGTGTAGCTGATATTGACTAATCAATGATTCACCCGTGTAGAGTTATCTTTCTCCAGTATTTCAACCTATACACAATTATTACTGGAAATAAATTTCATCTTAATCCTTTATTGCCAAGCGTATAATAGTTAAGCATCTTAATTAAAGGTTCACCTTTACAATACCAGAAATTATTTACTTTTCAAAATAACAGGTACCTTGTAACCATCCTTATATGTTATTTTCAAAAATAACTTCTGGTATTTTAAAGGTGGAACTGTTAATTAAGATTCCGATTATTTATACACGGGCATATAAAAATAGGATATGCGCAAAAAGTTTGCAGGTACAGTATAATTCCATAAGCTATTTCCGGAATGAAAATTGTAAGAAAAGAGTTGAACATAATTGAATGAACGACAACTCGTTTTAAAGCGTACAATTTGAAGGTCCTCTGTAAACAGTATTTTTTTTATGAATGCCCAATTATCTACATAAGAAATGTTCATATTTTAATTAACTAATTCTCAGGTCGTCCGCTACGAACCTTGTGGTAGCTGGTATCATCGCTACTAATGCTACAGTGGGAAAATCAGCAGTTTTATGTAGGAGCGCCTTAATGTGCTGTTAATACGATAGGAGGAATTTTCTGCGAATTGTGGAGTTAACTTGCAAATTTGCCTGTGCCATATTCAATTTCATATTCAAATCAATATACTGTCATGTCTATATTAATGGGCACCCCCGTAGATCCCGCTGATCCAAATGACACTAATCTGTGAGATATAGAGCTTGGAGGGTTTCATCGCACCCACTAGATCACAAAGACCAATTGTAATTTCATGCAGGTACCTTGTAACAGTGGTTTGTTCCGCAGCATGTATTGCGCAAGCCACTAGTAGGTCTATACATGAATATCTTTATTCTACTGTACATGTTTGGTAACACATTCATCAGCTAATGGACGTATAAATGTTCAAAAATGTAAGAGGTTAAATACATGTTTATTCTGCTTGACCTGTCCTGTTTCCATGTATTATAACAAAAGAAGTAAACAAGTATGTACTGCTATAATTATTGGTGTAATTTTCTGGTTTTTCAGTGATCGTTACAAAGTGTTCCTGGACCTCTTCAACTTGTCGACCTTCCTGATCCCCCGAGGCTATATTCCACCACTTACTCGTCACATGAAGAGCAAACTGTCTGTGTCTAGAGATTGCCCCTCCAGCGGGGACAGTGGTGATGAAATGACGAACAATTGTACATCACACTTTTCTGAGGCGTCCTTATGACACATCACATTGGTGGAATAAAATTTAGTGCGTGTTTTCGGAGATTTGTCATTATATCAATGGATATGATTACTGAAACTTTCTTTGCAGTTACATACTATGACAATAATTTCTACATTGGTGAGAATGAATGTAAAATAGATCATCTATAAGGTATAATTATATTTTTATATTGGTATTTAATTATATATTTTAATATTAGTGAAAATAAATAAAATGAAGTGAATTATTGTGTAGAATATTGTGTTCGTTGTAAAAATATGATATATCTAAGTACTCTTGATCAGACAGCCTCTGTACGAAGATCGTTCAATTATGAGCAGTTCTTTATATTTACTTAATTTCCAGTTAGTTCATACAGTAAAGTTAGTATTTTTATACATTTAATAGAGAAATAAAATTACCTATTTACGGTAAGATTAAATCAGCATCTTATTCCCATGCAAAGAATAACTATAGAGATAATTACAAATAGAAAATGATAAAGATTCCTTAGATTAATGGCAAAAGAGCTACAAGAATTCGAACTACAAATCTGTAACTCATCTATTTTAAGGTCGAGTGCTTTTGTCGTGGGTTGTGGAGAAGTGATCGTGGCGAGTACCTACTTAGGTATACTGGTGGCTGGTCGAGATGTTTCCAGTACATTATACCATAAAAAAGTAAAGTAAGTGACGGATGCAGCGTTTTTTTTTTGTTTTTGTTCTTTTGCGAGAGGGGCCATCCTAGTCGCGTGTATTATGCTGTGACCTGGTAATGAAGAAGCACACATATACATATGAAGTCTGGGCTCTGGTCTTCTTATTCTTCCTCTTCCGTTACTTTTCCTGTATACTCATGGGGTAGTGCACGTGGACTTGTTTGCCTTCTTCCTACAGAATTATGTGTAAATGTTTAGATATAATTTTAATGTACAATTTCATTTACAATATAATTTAATGAATCTTAGTGTATTTTAGACTGAGCTGAAAAAGGCTGTAAAGTGTCTGTGCGATTCTAGAGAGTGAGACGTCATCATAAAATTCAAATGCGTTGGTAGCTTAATAACAGATTTCCTGGATTCTGAAATGAAGATCAAAGGTCGAAGTGAGGTAGCAAGGTCACATATTTTCTGGATTCCGAAATGAATATCGTAAGTCGAATTGAAAAGGTAATAAGTGATATGGATTCTGAAATGGAGACCTAAATCGAGGTAGAAAGACAATAATAGATCCTCTTGATTCCGAAATGGAGATCAAAAATCGAATTGAGGTAGCAAGATAAAGTTTTATCATTTAGACTTTCACGGCCCGTGTAACTATTCATGAGTTCTATTTTTGGGCTTATGCCGTGTAAATAATTATAAAACACACTCAACGTTTCAAAAGGAACCTTGCCTTTCTTCATCAGGAGACCAAAGAGAAGAGAAACGACGTATTGATGGTTGCTAGGAGAAAGCAACAAGGAAGCTACAAATGGTGCCCAAAGATGTAAAGGGGACGCCATTTTAGCCCAATGCTAGAGACAATGAATAGTGGCAGCAGAGCATTACTCTCTAATGGTTCTGATTATAGGTAGCCATGATTCACTGAGGTTGTAACCTGTATCGCGGTTGAAATTATCTGGATGTTTACGTATTTCAACCGCCTCCCTGATAATTCTTGGGCGATATTGCTTTATACGGGCAAGAACATCCACTTCTTGGAACAAGACATCATGACCAGGTGTTAGGGCATGGTCAGCAACAGCTGATTTATCAGGTTGGTTGAGTCTGATACATCTAGTATGTTCTTTGATGCGAGTACACACCGTTCTCGAAGTCTGCCCAATATAAACCTTGCCACAAGTACAGGGAACTCTGTAGATACCAGGTTGTTGTAATTTAGGCAAACTATCCTTAGTTGGTCGCAGGAGTTGTCTAATCTTAACTGATGTTCCAAAAACAGTTCGTACATGGTACCTGCGTAAGATTTTAGCAATACGATCCGTCGTGTTATGTATGTAAGGTAGGTAAGCAGTTCCTTTTACATCTTTTTTTTTCTTAACAGACGTCCGATTATGTGCCGATTTCAGAACCCTTGAGATCAAAGCTCTGCTGTAACCGTTGCTCTCAAAGGTGGTTCCCAAGGTGTTAATTTCCTCTTGTAGATCTGACGCTTCACAAATCCTCCTGGCCCTGGTAGTCAGAGTTGTAAGGATACCATGTTTCTGGGCAGGGTGATGGTGAGAATCTGCGTGGAGATATCTATTGGTGTGTGTGGGCTTACGATACACGCTGTGTCCTAGAGATCCATCCTCTTTCTTGGTGACGAGAACATCCAAAAAAGGTATCTTGCCGTCAGATTCCATTTCCAAGGTGAAACAGATGGAAGGGTGCTGGCGATTAAGGTGATCCAGAAAGTGACCAAGATTGTCTTCACCTTCCGTCCATACGACGAACGTATCATCCATAAATCGCCACCAGATCTTCGGTTTGCAAGGTGCCGACGACAAAGCTTTCTCTTCGAAGTTTTCCATGAAGAAATTGGCCACAACAGGAGAGAGAGGACTTCCCATGGCCACACCATCTGTCTGTTCATAATATTTCCCATTCCATAGAAAGTAGGAGGAGGTCATGCAGTGATAGAAAAGCCTTGCGATCTCTTCAGTAAAGATATCATTAATGAGAGACATGACACCGTCAACAGGTACTCTCGTAAACAGAGACACCACGTCGAGACTCACCAAGATATCGCCTGGCTGAAGTGATATAGTTTTTAACTTCTCAATGAAGTGTGTGGAATCCTTAATATATGAAGGGGTGTTACCTAGGCGTGGTTGAAGAAGACTACCTAAATATTTCGAAAGGGCATATGTCGGGGAACCAATCGTACTGACAATAGGCCTAAGAGGAACACCCTCCTTATGTATTTTGGGAAGGCCATACAGTCTCGGAGGAATAGCATCCCCTGGAAGGAGACTCTTTGCTGTATCTTCTGGAATAGAAGATTGCTTGACCAATTTGACGGTCATATTTGAGTAGCGAGTTGTGGGATCACGACTGTTAATCCTGTATATAGGATCAGCTAACAAGGACGAGATCTTGTTGTCATATTCATCTTTATCCATCACCACCGTCGCGTTACCCTTGTCAGCGGGGAGAACGATTACATCAGAATTGTCCCTTAGATCTTTTAGCGCCCGGATTTCACCTTGTTTTAAGTTGGACTTAGGTGGATTAGCGGTCATGAGAACTTTGGAACATTCTTGTCTAACTTCCTCAGCCTTTTCAGGTGTGAGGTTATGTACCGAGGATTCTATAGATGTAATAAGTTCCTCAATTGGAATTCTTCTAGGCGCTACAGCAAAGTTGAGACCTTTAGCGAGAACTGCCTTTTGGGTTTCATTCAAAGGCATACTGGATAAATTTACGACAACTTTGTTGGAATCGTGTCTAATGGTATGTGGTTTCTGCTTCTGACATAACCTTTCATATTTGGAAATATGCCTGCCCCTAACCTGATCAAATATGTTGTTGGCTTGCACTGCAGTAATACGGTCAAACACCTTCCATAATTCCTCATCTACGAAGTTTGAGAGGCGTAGATGCATCTGTAGTAACTCCCTCGAGACTGAATCCAACCGCTTACGAGTCTGCTGTATCCTCTCTATCAGTAGCGCCTTGCTAGTACGACGATAGATTCTCATAGCTTTTGGTGTTCTGAAAGTATGCTTCAACATAACAAAATTTGGTAGTATATCATGGTCCCGGCATCTTAGGAGAAAAGTGAGAGAGGAAATAAGGAAGAAAGGCAAGGTTCCTTTTGAAACGTTGAGTGTGTTTTATAATTATTTACACGGCATAAGCCCAAAAATAGAACTCATGAAGATAAAGTTTCTTAAAAATAATAACCCTGTTCTGCAATGGCAAGGTCAATTTCGAGTGGAAACAACGTATGTTTAAATAATGCTTCTGGTCTCTTCTTCTAGTGCATTCTTCTCACAGAAGGTTGGCTACGATGTCCAACAACATCTAAAACGTGCATATTTACTTTCATAAATGTTCTGTAAATATAATGTAGACACAAATAATTTCTAAAATTACAGCGCAAAGAGCACACGCGCGGTATGTGGGACCGCAAGTCAAATTCTAGGCAGACATCTTCAGCCGATCGTATCATACACCACACTGACTGACGTGCGCGGCTTCCTCTAAGGCAATCTGGAAGTATACTTGATATGTCGGCGTTGTTACCGAACTTATTATCCGATAATCGCAAATGCGGACTCATAGACCACGCGCGTGTAATGGAAGGTTAAACTAAACCATAACCACTCGTACGGTATTTTACGCTTCCCGCATCAGAGTTGCCGTATCACTGTTCTCCGGTATCAGGTGGAAAACTGGATTGGAGCTCACGATTTACCTTTAGGCATTTGAAATGTGGCTCTATCACAGAATGCTGAACCGACCTTCGGTCATCCTTAGGCGAGCTAGGACAAACAGACAAAACTATTTGCGACAATTAGTGTTGCAAAATTGTCACATCTTATGAGATGATACGTATCACCTCAAGATGAAATGTGAGGCACAGACATGATAAGTTGATAAATTCTGTGATCATTAAATTTAAATAGTATATACTGGAATATTAGCATTAAAAGTATGATAATTTTTAATGTTACGTTCATACCTTCCCTGAGTGAAAATACTTATCGCAGGGCAGCGCGGCATTACGGCGTGTGGAAGAGGTAAAAGAAAACTTTTTGTGCCATAACAGGATACTCCTCGTAATAAAGAATACGACCTATGGACACATAAACGTCGGTCTATCCATGAGAGTGTTTACCACATGTTTCCTTGGAATATCCTACCTTTTATTGTTTTTACTGCGTCCAAAAAGCATTTCAGCTATTTTTGAATTATTTACCCTTTAATAACGCCCATGTTCAGTTACGTAGTTTCTTTAGAGTGAAAGAAAGAATGGAAAATACTTTCCTTGTACTGAATTCCTGGCGGGCGTAGTTTACGATAAACATCCGTTTGTGATGATAAAATTGAAACGTCCCGACACATTTTGATTCTTGTCGCTCCTCGCAATCACTGCAAACTGTGACGGTGCACAGTAAATGAAATAATCATTCCTAAATGCATAAATCATTTTGAAACTCTTCCGTGGTTTTCTGACTACAGATGTAGTAGTGGTGGTAATTATTATGGTTTTAATCTTTAAATGCATGGTTCTTTACTTTTGACACTTAAACATTATTTTTGGAATCGACTGAAAGTTTATAGCAAGGAAAATTTAATATAAAAATCCCATGTCGGCCGTTTCAAGAGCAAAGGAATTTCCTTTGCATATGTATATATACTTCATCATGTATAAACATTCATTTCACAGACGACACGTTACTATGTTCATAAACAAGTATTCTTTCACTTTTCTTCCCACTTATCTATATATACAAAATAACATGTCCTGACTGACAGATTCATCATTGCCGAGCCAAAACTACTGAATATAAAGAAATGAAATTTTGAGGATATATTTATATTACAATTTAGGTGCTCACTAACGGAGGATTCCATCGCTAAGGGGGTGAAAAGGGGGGTGAGTGTATCTATATCTCAAAACTTAACAGTATAAAGACGAGAAAATTGGTATTTGGAATCTTCTTTAAAAATAAGAAAACATGTACTTTTCCTGAAAATCCTCTTAAGGGGTGTGAAAAGGTGAAAAGGGGGTTGAGTACCTTTAATGAGAATACTTATATCTCAAAAACTGAAGACGTTACAGTCTTGAAAATAGGTATTTGAAATCTTCAAAAGTAAGGAAACACGTATTTTTTTGTTTTTGAAAAATCTTCTTAAGAGGGAGTAAACAGGAGTCAAAAATAGGGCAAATTTTTAAAATGAGTATATCTACGATATATCTCAAAAACGTACCATGCTACAGACGTGAAAATTGGTATTTGGAATCTCCTGTAAAAGTAAAGGAACACGCATAATTTGTTTTCTGAAAATCCACTTAAGTGTTAAGGGGGGTGAATTTTTAAAATTAGCAATCTGTAGTATATCTCAAAAACTTAACATATTACAGAAGTGAAAATTGGTATTTTTAATCTCTCTTAAAAATAAAGCTACACGTACTTTTTGTTTTCGGAAAAACTTAAGGAGGGGAGTAAAATGACTGAAAAAGTGTTGAATTATTTTTATTAGGATGTTGGTATGTCCAAACCTGAAGATATTACAGATGTGAAAATTGGTATTGGGAGTCTCCTTTAAAAATAAAGAAACACGTATTTTTTGTTTAAAAAAAACCACTTAGGTGGAGGTAAAATGATTGAAAAATTGTTGAATTATTTTTATTAGGATGCTGGTATGTCCAAACCTGAAGATATTACAGTTGTGAAAATTGGTATTGGGAATCTCCTTTAAAAATAAAGAAACACGTATTTTTTACGGAAAAATACGTAAGGAGGGTTAATATGAATTAAAAAAGGGTTGAATTATTTTTATTAGGATAGTCGTATCTCCAAAACTCAAATATTACAGACGTGAAAATTGGTATTTGGAATCTCCTTTAAAAATAAAGAAACACGTATTTTTGTTTTAGGAAAATTCACTTAAGGGGGTTGTAAAAAGAACTGAAAAGTGAGTTGAACATTTTTTATGAGGACCTTATATTTCAAAAGCTGAAGATGTTGCATACATGAAAATTTGTATTTGGAATCTCCTTTAAAAATAAAGAAACGTATATTCTTTTGTTTTCGGAAAATCCACTTTAAGGGAGTGGGGTGGGTGAAAAGAACTGAAGAAAGTGTTGAATTATTTTTATGAGGACACTTATATATAAATACCGACAGTGATCCAGTTCGACAGGAGACAAGATTGAATGCAGGTGTGTTGAACATGTTGCCGGAATGTCTCCATTAGAGCAGACATGCCACAACAAGTTCATGTACAGGCTGTGACAATGTCGCTTGCAGCAGGTCTACGGAGATGAAGCTGTAAAAAAGTCGTGGTTTCAAAAATGTGAAGAACGTTGCGGCATGTGTGTGCAGGAGAACGGTTCTTTCAGGGTGAGTAGGCAAGATGCTCAGCACAGGGGTGTGCAAGACGTCGAATAAAAAGTATTAATATTTTCATAAATGAAGTGTAATGAAGTTTAATTTCCGAGAACATTTTTATACTGCCTTACAATTCACGAACTAGGTTACAAATGGTAGTAAGATAATTATGCTAATTACTTTACCACCTCTTGCGCACAACAATTTAGTGATGATGTAATTCATTTAATGCTAAAATCATTTTCGTCCTGACCTTTTCCCCAGTTTTGTGGTTGGCACTCTATGAGGATTTGTCCCAGTTTTACGACCGGATGCCCTTCCGAGAGTAAGGAATGGCAAGGACCCATTATATTATAACTGGAAAATAAGAGGTTAGAAATAAATAGAGTTAGCAATGGTTGCAGGAGTAAGGAGAGATTGAAGGAGCTTATTGGGAAACTAAATTTACCGAAAACGTCAGCTAAGGATAACATGATGGAAAACATAATTGGCAGTCATGTGAATTTTAAGGAGTAATGGAAAGATATCTATAGATACTTTAAGGCAGAAACATGTTCCAGGAAGGACATTCCAGGGATCATTAATAAGCAAGGGAAGTGTATACTGTATGTGAGGACATACAGAAGGCAGAAGTATTCAGTCAGAAGTATGTAACGGTAGATGGATATAAAGATAATGTCCAGATAGAGGAGGCAATTAATACTAGCATATCACTGAAATGTACCTATGATATTAAAGACAACTACAAAAAGATACAAAAGTTGAAAACAAGAAAGGCAGCTGGTGCTGATAAGATTTCTCTGAGGATATATTAAAAGCTATAGATTGTTCAAGGAACATGTTGCACAAGGACTAAATAAAAAACGCCAAAGGAAACACAATAGAGAAAATATTTATAGTCGTGGAGAATGAGGTCAGTAGAGATGCTAAAAAAATATTAGGAAGAAAGTGTGATGTTTGGAACATCACAGCATGTACAAAATTATCGAACTGTGTAATTAATTGGAAATATTATATTTAATTAGTCGTAGGTCATTTTTAATTATTTATATATAGGGCTTTTAGTCATCCATTTCACATCATCATATCATATCACGGCTATAAAATGTTCTGAACGAAGGACTTCTTGAGTAAAGTATTACATCACTCGTAATTATAGCTTGCAGTAAATTTCCAGTAGCCGAGGTCAGGTGACCGGACTCACCATTCTAATTTTAGCCCATTACCAGGAAAAAGACGTCATCAACTTTGCAAGAGTCCTTACTCCTCCCATACTCTGAAGAGACAGTTAAAGCCTCGTTAACGCCTACTTTTCGAAGTTCGTCACATGACGCTTTGATTGCCCGGGAGTGTTCATCTTGTGAATGGACATTATGGAACAAGATGATGGATATACAGTGATGGATAGGAGAAGGGATAGTACATACGAGTAAGATCTTACTGGACCATGTGATATGGTTGATGGAGGGAGACTTTGGAGCCTATATACATCAACGACAAGAGCTGGAGAGGGCAATTCTATCGGTCAATTCTAATCTATTCTATCATCAAATCGGAGGAGGGCTGTACGTCTTGACATCGGAGAAGGTCGTAACTGCTGAAGATCTTAACTTAGTTCACTTTGCATCTGAGTAGAACACTACTCAAACTTACTCTCATTGAGACCTGATTATCTCGATGACGAGAGTTAAAGTCAACGAGACACCGGTTTTGACTGGTATCGGACAGGAGAAATTTTGTTATATATTTAGTTACGCTATAATTCTGTAATACGGAAGAATACAAGTGCATTCTCTCCATGAGCGTAACCCAAGGTGGTTTTGCTATTGAAATTAGGACTCATTACAACTTTATGTAAGGACTACTGAAGGAAGTGTTAAAGTCAGGAAAGTCATTGTTAAACTAGTGGTCTATGCACGAATCAGAAATAGGACTTGTACCTACAACGAGAGATGACGACGCCAGCACGAGATGTTCATCAAGCATCAGCTGCTACATAGATCGTGTCCAGATAAGTGTCTACAAAGGGTGAGGTAATGGCATAAATTACTGCAAGTTTCCGCACAACAGTTCAGTTTATTAAATTCTGTTTCATTCAATCTTTGTTTTGCCTCCGTAAGTTCAGAGTTCGTGAATACGCCGTCACGTTTTATCCTAATAAATGGTTATTTAAATTGGCATTTTCTGAAATTCTTGTTAATAATTCTTAATTTCCAAATTAGAGTGTACTTAATGGTTAGTGTCCCATCACCCCACATCTGGAAGTATTTAGAGTCTCATTACCTATTATTAATATTATTATTAATTATTAACTATCGTCTTCAAGCCATACGTTTGATGGCTGACGCCCATGGAATATTGCTTATGGAGAAGTATATGAGCAAGTATGCGTTTATATTAAAATTAAGGTGACCCGACACGTCACATATTGTCGCACATCTGTGGGCAAGAGTGAGTACGTCACAAAAGTAAGGAACAACTAAGAATCAATGGTTAACTCAGGAGATACTAGATCTGATTGATGAACTACGAAAATACAAGAATGAAAAAATGACGAGGGCAGAAAAGAATACAGGCGATTAAAGAATGAAATAAGTAGAAAGTGCAGGACAACTAAGGAGAAGTGCAAGGATGTTGAAGGTTGGATGGTTGTAAAGGTAGATGCTGCATACAGTAAAATCGAGGAACCCTTTGGAGAAAGGAAAACTGGGTGTATGAATATTAAGAGCTCAGATGGAAAACCACTTCTAGGGAAAGAACACAAGGTATAAAGATGGCAGGAGCATATCCAACAGTTGTATCAAGGTAAAAAAGTAGATGATATGTTTCTGTTAATGCTGATGAAATGGGAGACCCAATTTTGAGGTCAGAATTTGACAGAGCTTTGAGAGACCTAAATACGAACAAGGCACCTAAAATTGATGACATTCCCTCTGAAAAACTGACTGCCATAGAAGAAACCAGCACGAAGATGTTATTCCATTTAGTGTGTAAGATGGATACAGGAGAAGTGCCATCCGATTTTCGGTAGAATGTTGTTATTTATTTATTTGATTTATCGTTCAACTGGCATTTATGCTCACAGAACATTTCCACTTCTTATTTCTAATGTTATACATAATTTACAATAAAAATGAATACCATACTTAAGAACTCTGGACAGTGCTAAGTGTGTGTTTCAACTTATTATTTGAATTTCTCCTAAATTGTATATATTGTTAATCCAAATTAATCTAAGGACTAAGCTATTCATGGTACACAAGTATGCTACTCTAATTAATTTATGTCTTCTCTCTGTGAGAGTTCCCCTTCGACTGACGTTAAGAAAACACTCTCCTCGTGAAATATGTCCACGTTTTGGCATTTTATTAATTGACTGTCATATTCTGTTTAATGCTGAATTCATACGGTGATTTGTGTTTGACCTTTTAATAAAGAAAGTTAAATTATTTCTATTACTTCCGAACGGTGCATACAGGTTTATTTGGTGGAACAAATCTCGGTTATATGCTTTATCTTTGAGAATAGCTTGAACATTTTCTATTTCTTTTATATGTTTATTATATTATAGATTCCAGACTATAGATGCATATTCTATTACTGTTCTAACTATTGTATACCTGTATAATAGCTGTGATATTGAATTTGTTTGTGTTTCTCATTGGAAATCATTGGTTCCTATATGCCTTATTTACGGCGTTATTTATATGCATATTGCACTGGAGTTTACTATCAAATATTACTCCTAAATCCTTTTCTTCAACTCGTTTTAGACTGATATTGTTAATTTCATTAGAACGTAATCTTTTTCTAGTAAGGATCATTGATTCACATTTCTTAACATTGAAAGGAATTGCGTTTTCCCCATTCAACCAGTGCTGTGAGGTCTTGTAATTTTTCATTGTCCTGGTTTGAAGAAATCTGCCTGTAAATTTTCATGTCATCGGCATTAAACCGAAATTTAGAATTCTTCAACACAGAACCAGTATCATTAACAAATAGAAAGAACAACAGTGGACCTAATTTTAAACCTTGGTTGATGCCTGAAGTTACCCTGTACATGGATGAAGCTACCTCTTTGAAACTAAGAAATTTAAATCTATTCCTGAAGTAAAAGTTAAAGAATTCGACCAGGTTAGGGATAAAACCAAAACTGTGAAGCTTGTTTAGAAGTTTATGGAGATCAGTACCATCGAATGCTTTTGTCATGTCTGTGTATATGACATTCCACTCGTCCTCCTTTATCTAAAATAGATGACACATTATTTGTAAAGTTTACTAAATTTGAACTAGTTGACCTCCCTTGCATAAAGCCATGTTGTTGCTCTATGATGACTTTCTCAACATGTCGATAGATATTACAGTAAAGTATATCCTCAAACACTTTGCAGAAGACTGACAGTATTGTTATTGGTCTATAATTATGTATTTTAATATTACCATCTTTGGAAATCGGACAAACTCATGCTATCCTCCACAAATCAGGAAATATTATTTGTTACATAGATTTGTTAATAATTGTACAAAATGGATAAGCAAGAGCATCTCCGCATCCTTTCACTACATATTTGTGTATATTATCTGGACTAGCACTCCTTTTAGATTGAAATCTTTTTATGGCACATTTAACATCATCAACAAATACCTCTGAAATTTTGAAGATGTCAGGTTCCTTATATTGCAGTTATACCGATTCACAAGAAAGCCGGTGCTGATAAGTGTGAAAACTACCGCACCAATAGTTTAGTACCTCACACCTGCATAATTTTAACACGTATTATTTACAGAAGAATGGAAAGACTATTAGAAACTGAGTTGGAAGAAGATCAATTTGGCTTCAGAAGAAATGTAGGAACACGCGAAGCAATCCTGTCTTTACTTCTGATCTTAGAGGATCGAATTAAGAAGGACAAGCCCACGTACATTTAGAAAAGGCGTTTGATAATGTTTATTGGATCAAGCTATTCGAGATTCTGAAGGTGACTGGGATCAGATACCGAGAAAGAAGAATTAGCTGCAATCTATATAAAAATCAGTCTGCAGCCATAAGAATTGAGGGCTATGAAAAAGACGCAGAAAATCAGAAAGGAGTGAGGCAATGCTGCAGTTTCTCCCCCTCACTCATTTTCATTGTTTATATAGAACAGGATGTAAAGGAAATCAAAGAGGAATTTGTAAAGGGAGTCACAATGCGAGAAAAATCAAAACCTTGAGATTTGCCGATGATATTTTTATTTTATCTGAATCTGCAGAATATTTGGAGGAATTGCTGAATGGTGTAGACAGAGTCTCGGTGAATGAGTAGAAGATGAAACTAAATAAGTTCAAAACAAAAGTAATGGAGTGCAGTCGAATGAAGTTAGGTGATGCAGGAAATATTAGACTAGGAAATGAAGTCTTAAAGGAAGTAGATAAATATTGCTACTTGGGTAGTAAAATAACTAACGATGGCAGAAGTAAAGAGGACATAAAATAGAGACTAGCACAGGCAAGGAAGAGTTTTGTTAAGAAAATAAATTTGTTCACTTCGAACATTGATATAGGAATTAGAAGTACCTTTCTGAAGACTTTCGTCTGGAGCATGGCATTGTGTGGAAGTTGAACATGGACGATAACTAACTCAGAAAGAAAGAGAATAGAGACTTTTGAAATGTGGTGTTACAGAAGAATGCTGAAGGTGAGATGGATAGATCGAATTACGAATGAAGAGATACTGAATCGAATTGGTGAAAGGAGATCGATTTGGCTAAATTTGACGAGAAAAAGATATACGACACATCTTAAGACACCCAGGACTTGTTCAGTTGGTTTTTGAAGGTAAGTGTAGGCGGTAAGAACGGTAGGGTTAGACGAAGTTATGAATATAATAAGCAGATGTAAGTTGCAGTAGTTACGTAGAATTGAAAAGGTTAGCACAGGATAGGGTGGCATGGAAGCTGCACCAAACCAGTCTACGGATTGATGATTGATTAAACAACAACATGAATTGGGATATAGTGCCATATCTGAAATATTCGAGTTGCATGAAGGAGCGATATCACATGAATGAAAAGTTGCAACAGTAGCCCCAGTGTACAAGAGAAAGGGTGACAAGCATAAAGTGGATAATTACATGCCACTCAGTTTGACATGTGTTGTTTTAAGCTCTTGGAAAGCATTATTTCCGATTATATTAGACACGCTTGCGAAGTTACCAACCGGTTTCGTAGAAGGCAGCTCGGATTTAGGAAAGGTTATTCCAGTGAAGCTCAATTTTTAGGATTCCATCAAGATATAGCAGATATTTTTGATTCACTGGGTCAAATGGACTGTGTCGCTGTTGACCTATCCAAGCTTTTGATAGGGTATATCATGGGAGATTACTGACAAAAATGAGGGCTATTGGACTAGACAAAAGAGTGGTTGAATGTGTGGCTAAATTTCTAGAAAATAGAGCTCAGATAATTAGAGAAAGTGAACTTTTATCTGATCCCGTAATGATTAAGATGGGGGTCCCTCAGGGCAGTATTATTGGATCTGTATTCTTATACTTGTATATAAATGATATGAGTTAAGAGCTGGAATTCCAGATAAGACTATTTGCGGTTGATGTTATACTGTATATAGTATTCAGTGAGTTGCAGGATTGTGAGCGACTGCAAGGTGACCTAGCACCTTAAGTGCCACGTATGCAGTAAAATAAATTTCCATCCACGCCATTCTTTCTTTTTTTTACTATAGAGTATAAAATGGTGCACCTTATGACAGAAATGTACCTTTTAGTTACCTTGGGCCAAAATTGTAGTCATAACATTATGTTGAAATTGTGGTGACACATTGGTCTCACGCGGCCACTGACGCTACCTTCCAGCTGTATAGGCCGCGTGAGACCAATGTGTCACCACGTATCCTAGCACAGTTCTCACCTTCCTGACACACTGGTATACGTCTGTCTCATTAGCTCATGAACTACTAAAGAATAAAACTCTTATCTTTCGAACACTGAAATCTAATCGGAAGTATAATCCAACCGATGTTACTAAAAGGAAGTTAGCAAGAGGAAAGACAAGAGCCCGGGAAAGTAACACTGATGTGGTTGTTCAGAAATGGCACGATAAAAGAGACGTCTTAATTTTGACAACTAAACACACTGGTGAGATGGTCACTATTCAGAGGAGGGATCGTGAAGAGCAAAAACCACAGAGTGTTATAGAGTATAACAAATACAAACCGTACATTGATTTATCAGATCATAAAAAGAGCTATAGTACTTCCCTGAGACGGAGTAAAATGGTACAAAAATAGCTATAGAGATATTGATCGGCACAAGTATAGTAAATGCCATCTATATTTCCAATCAACTTGGGAATGAGAGCATATCTGTTACCCAGTTCAAAGAGGAAATTGTTGAACAGTTAACAGGTACCAGTATAAAAAATTTTCACATTCCCTCACAAGTACCAAAGAAACAGGTATTACCCCACCGAATGGAGGATGTAGGCCGGAAGGGAAGACAGACATGCAGTAATTGTTATGAAGAGAACCATCAGGAATCAAGAAGGCCATATGCCATGAGGAAGACTGTACAGTCTAAGTTCAAATGACCAACCTGAGAAAATTTCTTCTGTTTGGACTGTTTCTTCAAAGTACACAGATTTGTAGTGTGTTTGTGATTGTAAAACACAGTTTGAATAATATTTCTTCAGAAAGTCTCATTTGTTATACTTTAAATTCATATGCAAAATGTGTACCAATTTTGTGATGTGATTGCGAATGAGACAAAGTTACAAATATTTTTTCTAGAAAGTTCATGTAATTCTTTTGTCCTATGTTTTCAATTTGTCTATAGGCCTAGACCCTGATATGAGATAATGAACAATGAGTACACTATACAGTACAATATTTTGTTATTTGTACACATGACACGATCAGAAAACAATAAATGTCATTATTTATTGTGGTTGATATATTACAGTGACGTACAGGCTACGTGGTGCCACATCGGACTCGCAAATGGACAGGCCAAGAATAGATTCATGACGTACTGGCCACCTATTTTAATTTTACATACATTTACATGTCAAATGTGATGATAGTATGGCACCACGGGGCCTGAGAATTTGAGAGTGCGCGTGAGTCACCAGCGGACTCACGCGGCCCGACTGGCAGTAAGCTCTGTGAGTCAACGTTGGTCTCACGTGGCACTCAAGGTGCTAGACAATGTTGTGAGATGGACAGTCGATAATGGTATGATGGTAATGGTATGAAACGTCAAGTTGTAGGTTTCACCAAGAGGAAAAGTCTTCTCATTTTTAATTAATGTGTTTATTGGGTGACAGTACCTCATGGGGAACACTCTGTAAGTTCCTGTAAGTGTTTAAAACAGAAGGAAATGGTGTTTCAAGGGAAGAAACGATCCTGCGAGGAAACACTGCGGCAGTTTCTCCTGCATTTGGACGAAGAAATTCAGCCTTAACTAAACTGAGGCTGTGAATTTGTTATAAGGACGCTGCAGTTCTACAAATTGAAGACTTCACTGTACCGAAAGAGTAACCGTGCACAAAGTAAAAAAAAAAGAGCCCGGAAGTTCCGAGAAGGTTGTTCCTCATGAGAAAATATTTAAAAATGTCTGACGGGGAGAGATTTTATCCTGGCCGATGTTGGTGTTCGATGGAGGCGGACAGGAGATTTTGGATAAAAGTATTTATTCATGGTCGGGATGTTCTAAAGCTGCAGTAGTCACCTTCATCAAATCTACTGCATATATGTCGATCTTGGAACCACAGAAGATTAAACAATAATTCACCTGTCGTCTTTGCTCCTCTTCTCGAGGAAAGGACATTTTTTCACTTATGCAATGGAACTGGAGTATATTGGTATGACTACACTATACAAGGAATATGATGAAGTCAGACTGTGTGTACGGAGCTTCCCTTGCTTTTCTTAAGCGTGAAAGTATTGAAGAAAGTTGGTTATATATCGACGGGCAAGCACCAGATGAAAAAACTCGTTGAATTCCTTGACTACTTCGTGGACCAATGGGTAGATAATCCTAAAGTGCCACCTTAATTATGGAATCGACGTCGCCAACGTCATAAAACAAAAAATTCCGTAGAAGAATGGAATCATTAGAAACCAAATTGAACGATTCTGATGACGGACTTAAATTTAGAAGCAGCGAAAAGGAGAAAGCCATATTGAGAGTTGAATTGAAGAGCAGCAATAATTACTGGAAGGTTAGAAAAGACTCAGCTGCAATCCAACGTCAGAGATGAAAGGACGTTCAGTGATGAGTGTCTGCTGAGAGTACAATTACGAGTGTCTGGGGCATGGGCATGTCAATTGATGCGCTATATGGAGATGGCAGTGCAGGCTGAAAGTGAAATACGAAGGTAATCCCAAAAATAAGGTCTCCTATTCTTTTATAAATACATAGACCTGTTTATTTCTACAATGGTTTACATCATTTTACAGCTTGAACACGTAGCTATTTTTCTACATAATCACCATTTCGGTCGATGCATTTTTGTAGACGCGGTTACAGTTTTTGTATGTCCCTGTCATACCAGATCGCCGCCATGCTGTTCAGGAAGTGTGATCCTCAGTCAGCATGCGTGGCGCCATCTTGCGCACACCTTCCGGTATTTCAACTTTCCGTTAAAATTCTACGAGCGGTGATTCGGTAAATCCGAGGAAGCAATGTGCAGAGATCATCCAGGGTGATCCGCCGATCTTCACGCATGATTTGCTCAACCTTCACGACTGTCTCGACGGAAATTGACGGTCTCCCGCTCCTTTGTTCGTGAATTGGCGATGGATTTCAATTAGTTTAGTACCTTTTGCGTTCAAAAACCGAATAACTGCGCACACTTCGCACTTGTCGGTAACATCCATTATCAACGGCTGAGTGCCTTAGCGCGGCGTGCGCATGGGAGCCCGGGAAACACTCTTCACAATATTTTGAATATTGTTACCAACAGCCACACGAACAGAGTTCTGTATTTATTAAAAATAGGAGACCTTATTTTTTGGATTACACTCGTACCTACAAATGGTCAACAGATCCTGTAATATTATGCAAATGGCGTTAACATCATTCGTTGTGATTGGTGCTGTTAGTGATCGGTGGTACTGAATTGAAGCAGGGCCCTGCACTGTCTTACGAATTTTAAGGAGGTTGTGATGGAGGTATGTCAAGCTGATAATGCTTTTGGAATTATTGATGGACCAAAACAAGAAAACCCAGGAGCTCAAGACACCATCTAGTGGTATCATACGCAAGTACATACCTTAACGTTTCCAAATGCATATCTTAGATTTTCCGTGTTGTCTCCTGTTCGCGAGAAAAAAAGTTGCCATGACTTATGACTTTAACTACGTATTCAACCCCTTTTTCACCATTTTACACCCACTTTAAGGAAATTATCCGAAAACCAAACAAAAAAAATCGTTGTTTCTTCATTTTTCAAGTAGATTTCAAAAACCAGTTTTTACGTCTGTAAACTGTTAAGTTTTTGAGATATAGATGTACCCATTCAAACAGTTCAACATTCGAAGTTAGCCTTTTATATAGAGAGACTAGCAAAATGTACCCGTGCTTCGCTACGGCATTCTGCATTGTATACGGATATCGAAGTAAATTACTGTACATGCAGTCATTTAGATTTTTTAAATTGCATGCCTGTTAGCGTTATCCGAGAAACAGCATGGAGAGGTCCCCATACGTTGTTTCCAATGTAAAGTGTGAATGGTGGAGTTGTGATGGTAACGGCAGGCTCACTTGCCTACTGCCATTCACAGTCGAGTTGGGAATTTTTTATTATAATGGCAGGCCCCATTGCCTAATACGGTGTCACAATAGATTTGGGAAGATTTGGCTACACTCGCAAGCCCCCTTTCCTACTTTTAGACAGATTACAGTTGAGGAGTTTTTACTATAATGGCAGGCAACTTACCTACTGCCAGTCAAAATTGAGTTGTGATGTTATCATTTTAATGACAGGCCCCTTTTCCTAATGCCAGTCAGCTTACTGCCAGTCATACCGCGTTAGTGAGTTTCCATTAAAATAGCAGGCCACTATGCCTAATGCTAGTCATATTTTAGATGGGTGAATTTGTTCATAATGGTGGGCACCCTTGCCTACAGGTAAACACAATCGGGTAGGGGAGTATTGAACAAAATTTCATGCTCCCTTGCCTTCTGCAAGTGAAATCGAGTAGGGAATTATTCATTAAAATGGTGGGCGCTCCTTACTAATGCCACTCACACAGCAGTTGGAGAAGGACTCCGTTCCTACTGCCAGTCAAAGTCGATGTGGGGAGTACTGATTACAATAATAGATACACCCTTTCATGATCGCTACAAATCGACATCAATGAATATATATAGATCGACATAAAAAGTATATGCATGTTTAAAAAGTTTCAGACCTTCATTTGCCGCTAAACGGTACGACATATCGACAAACGGATTATACCATAAGGCACCGCATTTAGCGGTCTAAATGGCAGGTCCTATAATAATTTCTCGTATCTCATCTATTCATGGGTCAGATTGAGTTAGAAACGGTGAATAGGGTGAAATTTCGGGAAAATTGTCTCATAGTGCATTACTTTTCGGATAATTCTGTGGCTTGGTTCTAAAAGGGCCAATGTCAAAAAACCTGTTTTTGAGCTATGAGCATTTGAAGTTTTGCTTATAGTTTTCCAATTATTTTTTTCAACAACTAACTTTAAACAACTTTATACTTTCTTTGTGGAAGTCACCTTATTAAACGCTAATTTTTTCTATCGTATTCTTTAAAAATTGCCAGGTCTCTAATCTTTATTGGTAATCTAACATTATTGGCAAGGGCTTATTTAATTAAACGTTAACTGTTCGTTTAGTACTTAACAGAGACATTGGCCCTTTTAACATGTTGAGAGCCAGGAAAAAACGCGTTTGTATCAGTTAATATCTCAATTTCGATAAAAAATGACATTGGCCCTTTTAGAACCAAGCCACAGAATTATGTGACAGCTACAAACATAACATTTGGCTCACATATGGCTAATGTATGTGCCAATGATCATGTAGAATATCATGATTCTACCTTTCCTATAAGTGATTCTAAGTATGAATTATGCATGTAAAAAGTACAACATTTACAAAGCCTGAATTCCCACCACCTCTCCTTGTAAAATTTCGTAGCCGCCTCAAGAAAGAAAATTTCTTTCGGCCAAGAAGATGAAAAACATCAAGTCGAGTGAGGTAGGCATTCAGGCTGCCCCTAGAACTGTTTACATAAACGAACACCTGACATCGACCAATAAATACATAAACTGGCGAGGTACCTGAAGGGACATGGTTATAAATTTGTGTGGACCGAAGACTGCAAAATATACGTAAGGAAATCGGAGAATCACCGATAAATCCGCATTCAGAACACCGAGGACATTAAACGCCTTCAAGGGGAAGATATTACGAAGTCTATGCCATCCAGGCACATTATTCAACCTCGAAATGATTAATGATAGGACTACTTTAAATAATCTTATAACAGGATACCCAAAACTTCCTCTAGGTTGCTATGAAGCGGGTTTTTCCAGCTAGCCATACAACCCTCGACACGGCACAACTGGGGCATCCGGTACCGCGGCAAGACGTACACCTGGACGCGCCTACCTATGGGGCATTCCCTTGCCCCATCGGTCATGCAGCGATGGGCCATGGCGGTGGCGGAAATCATTCAAGCCGAGTTTCCTGTCACCATGGTTACCTACTTGGACGATTGGCTCATTCATGGGCCCACCCTGGACTCGGACACCACGGAAGGCATCATCCTGTATCTCGAGATAGTCCTAGAAATCACCATCAATAAGCGCAAGTCGCAGCTGCAGCCTACACCCATACTCACCTACCTGGGGGTGACCATTGACATCCCCTTGGGGGAAGTGTCCCTTCACACCTCCACCCAGGAACGGGTGCAACAGCTAGTGCGTCTGATTCGAACAGCAACCACCGAGGAACGATTTTATTCAGCAGAAACCCTTGGATATTACCGTGAACTCGTGTCATAGTTCAATTTCAGTTAATTTACTTAGTGAGGTTAGGATTTTGTACCTTAACACCAGAAGTATCAGCAATAAGCTTGACGATATTGAGTTGTTGTTATTCCTCATTGGTGAAGTGGATATTGTGGTTGTGTCTGAAGTTTGGATAACTAGCAATGAAGCTAAATTCTATAATCTAAGGAATTATGATTGTGTATTTCCTCACAGAGATGGTAGAGAGGGAGGTGGAGTGGGTATTTACGTATCGCAAAGTTGGAAAGGAAACTTGATATAAAAACGTGAGTTGAATCATAGCTTGTTGTAGATTGAGATTTACAGATATCAGTTCAAAAGGAAAGGTTGCAATCACATTAACATTATTGTCGGATACAATCCTAACTGGAATAGTGCCTCTCCATTCCTGAGTTCTCTTGAACAATTTCTCAGCCTAGTATTCCTAACACCGAGCTCGATAGCTGCAGTCGCTTAAGTGCGGCCAGTATCCAGTAATCGGGAGATCGTGGGTTCGAGCCCCACTGTCGGCAGCCCTGAAGATGGTTTTCCGTGGTTTCCCACTTTCACACCAGGCAAATGCCGGGGCTGTACCTTAATTAAGGCCACGGCCGCTTCCTTCCACTTATTAGGCCTTTCCTATCCCATCGTCGCCACAAGACGTATCTCTGTCGGCGCGACGTAAAACAAATAGGAAAAAAAAAGTATTCCTAACACGCTGTGTTTGTTCCTAGGTGATGTCAATATTGATGTTTTATCCAGTGACCAATTAAAAAGAAAGTATCTCAATCTTCTAACTTGCTATGGTTTTGCTCAGTGCAATAGAACATATCCAACCCGAATAAGTGATTCTGCCAGCACCTTACTTGACCACATATCCTCACTCTAATATTTCTGCAATATCTAGTAGGTGTAAGGAGAATGAATCTAGCAATACCTACATGAACACTGGTGTACACAAGTCAGATACAAATCATGCGAACAGTTGCCAAATACTGTAGATATATTGTATGATTCATTCATTAACCAAATACGACAAAAGGACAATTATACGAGCTGTACTAATAAACACAATACAACATTAAAGGGCATAAAAACCTAGGAAAATTCCTATTCGCAAGAATAACATGCTTCTGAGAATACTGCAGGTGTAGAAATACAGTAACTAACTTAAAAAGAAGACTCAAACATGACTACTACTCAAACCTTTTCAAATCTGATAATAAAAATCCAAAACAGACGGAAGTTAGTGAACGAAATCATTCATAATAAAAAAGTATCGAAGGTCTCGTGTACCACGCTTGAAATTGAAGGCAAAGTAATAACTGATAAACAGGTTCTGTGCGACTCATTCAACTCCTTTTTTTATAAACATTGCCAAAAACCCAGCTCTAAGTATTCCTGAACATAATACTGTGTCTTTCAGTGAATTTACTAGTCTTGAATCCCTTTACCTGTACCCAACGGATGTAGCAGAAGTTAAGCCAATCATATCTAACCTTGAAAGTATGAATAGCTGCGGTATAGATGACATTACTACATCACTATTTAAAAAAGCAAAGGACCCTATAATATGATTACTCGTAGAGATCATTAATGAGTCCCTGACTACTGGTATAATACCCAATAAATGAAAGATAGCTAAAGTGATCCCTGTGTTTAAGGGAGGGAATAGATTAAATCCAAGTGATTATAGGCCAATCTCGATTTTATCAATTATGGAAACAGTTGTGAAGAAAAGACTTTTGGCTTTTCTAAACAAAAATAATGTCTTCTACTATTCTACTACGAAAGCAGCAGTACTAAGCCAGAGGATCACTTAGTAGTAGTAGTAGTAGTAGTAGTAGTGGTAGTAAGGTTGTTCTGTGAGTAGTATGACCTGGTCTAGGATTACAATTTAGGCATATTCCAAATTATAGCACCACAATTCACTAAATTACTCAAAATTCAACCCTGAAAAGAGCCGTTTAAAAAAGAGCTTCTTCCTCTTCACTTTTATTGAATTCTACACTCATTTTATTAAAAACTAGCTGATGTGCCCGTGCTTCGCTACGGAATTCTACATTCTATACAGAATTCTAGGTTAGATAGAGTACACGTTGTCAGCAAGACTGTATTAAATTACATAGCTCTTAACGCAACTCTAGAAACGCGACGGAGAAATCACCAAACGTCTTTTCTCATATGACGACTGCGTTGGGGAATTTTCATTGTAATGGTAGGCCCGCTTACCTACCGTCAGTCACAATCAGGTTGGGGAATTGCATTGTAATGGCAGACACTCACTCTCCACCTGCCTTTTTACATCCTCAGAAAGACTATCTTAGTAGTTTTCCCAACTGAAATGAACATAGGTCATTACAATGGCGTCAGTAGGAACTGCGCGAGTAAAAGCAATGATTTCACATGAAATACTCGATCAAACGAAAAACCACACTTCTCACTTTTAACGAACAGTGCTAAGCTGCCGATCTAACAGTCCAAAGTTCCAGAGCTGGAATGACCAGGCCGCAGACAGCCGTGATCCGTGAACTCTCTTAGTCTTTCTTCGTGGAGGAGGGGGGGGGGTGTCGAATAGTTCAAATAGTGGAGAGTCCCAGGGCAAAAACTATGCCCTTTTTACTAATCTGTTTCCTAGGAGTACCCGATGAGTCGGAAAACCTCAATTCACTACACTGGCGGCGGAAAAATCTATCTGACTTGGAGGCAATTTTTTCCTCCAAGCCAGTGGAAGAAAACCCTCTTCACCGCTATCTAACCTAGAATTCTGTATAGAATGTAGAATTTCGTAGCAAAGCACGGGTACATCAGCTAGTATTTCTATATTCTTCGGGAATAAAAATTGAAATATTCAAATATCTTGGAAGTTTTTCGTTGATTACAGGCTAAAACGTATACTTTTGCAAAATTTCAATCTTCTAGCTCATCTGGCAAATTGTGCTGCAATCTTGATTTTGGGGGAGAGGGGTAAAAATTAGGACTTTCAGAAAACTGAAGCAAAAAATATGCAGGTGGTCATTCTTACCCCTTAAACGGATAGCTGTAGGAAAATTCCTTCAAAGTAGTCAATGCAAAGACACGCGGTCGTAGATAAATAAGGAATCTGCTCCACGTACAACACCTTTTGGGCTATGTCCGCTGGACATAGCCTGCAGAACCGACTGTTCATGATAACTCCCTTATTAATCCTCCTATCGAAATGATGCACATGAGGAAAAGTTTTAGAAATTGATTTCCATTAAGGATGGTAGATTAGTACCATTAATTTTGGATGTGCATATTTTGCGGGAGTGTAAAATCATGGTTTCGGTTTCAGATAAATCCCCGGTAAATTAAGGTATTCAGAAATAATATTGGCCCTAAAACCTACCCAAGAACAGGTGGATTCTAAATATCAAGTTTGGTAGAAATACAGTATATCCTGTAGTTTTCAAGTTATAAGAACTCAGACAAACCGACAAACCGACAAACCGACAAACCGACAAACCGACAGACCGACAAACCGACAAACCGACAGACCGACAAACCGACAGACCGACAAACCGACAAACCGACAAACCGACAGACCGACAAACCGACAAACCGACAGACCGACAAACCGACAGACCGACAGACCGACAGACGCCAAAGCTAAAAAATATGAAGATGGTCATTACTACACCCGACACGGATAACTGTAGGGGAATTTCACCAAAATAGTCAATGTACAGACACACGGTCGATACAATTTTATTTATATAGATTACTTCTTCAACTAAGTTTAAATATAAAGATTTCTTAAAATCAAGGTTTCGATTTTATGTACATCTAACCTGATTGTACAGAAAAATGTGATTTTATTTGTATAGGTGAAACTGTCCGACCCTTGGCTGAATGGTCAGCATTGAGGCCTTCGGTTCAGAGGGTCCCGGGTTCGATTCCCGGCCGGGTTGGGGATTGTAATAGCGTGTGATTAATTCTTCTGGCTCGGGGACTGGCTGTTTGTGTTTGCCCCGACACTTTCATCTTCATAGTCAGACAACGCACTACGTTACCAACCACACAAAAAAACCGCAATAGTGGTTACATCCCTCCATATAGGGTTGGTGTCAGGAAGGGAATCCGGCCGTTAAACAGGGCCAAATCCACACGTGTGACACAAATCGCACTGGCGACCCAACAAATGTGGGAAAAGCGGTAGAAGAATTAGAAGAAGATTTATATAGATGAAAGTAGGCTAGTTCTGTTTGGAACAGTTTGAATATTTGAACAGTTAGTGCATTGTTTAGGTATTAATTTAATAGAGTCCCCCCCCCCCTATTGTATACTGCGGAAAAGAAAGTGTACGTTTACTACTGAGTTGGAGGTGAGATACAAATACGTCAAAAAGAATGCCACTGACAAGGAAGCTGAGTGTTACAGCACAAATTTTCGTTTTGAATTTGAAAAATGTACTTTGTATGAGTCAACGGTTTTAATATGTCCTGATTTTGCCCTGCTTTTTAAAAACCTCACTTGTCTGCCTTTATACACATGGCCTTCCGATAACCTAAACAAAAGGTACACATGGTCCTATTCAATGTGTCTGTCGCGATATTAGCGCATCAGACAAAAACGATAAACAGAATTAATTCAATGTTTCAACAACAGAATCGGAACGCTTAGTTGTCACTAGTTATTTGAGAGCTGTCACTTTGTACCAGCCCATCACACATAAGGGAATTCCCTCATAGCAACCTTAGTGTGGTTTTTCTTTGCTAGTGGATAATAATAATAATAATAATAATAATAATAATAATAATGAAAATGAAATGTCGTATGGCTTTTAGTGCCGGGATATCCCAGGACGGGTTCGGCTCGCCAGGTGCAGGTCTTTCTATTTGACACCCGTAGGTGACCTGCGCGTCGTGATGAGGATGAAATGATGATGAAGACGACACATACACCCAGTCCCCGTGCCATTGGAATTAACCAATTAAGGTTAAAATCCCCGACCCGGCCGGGAATCGAACCCGGGACCCTCTGAACCGAAGGCCAGTACGCTGACCGTTCAGCCAACGAGTCGGACATAATAATAATAATAATAATAATAATAATAATAATAATAATGGCGTGTGGCCTCCGAAGAGGCCGAGTGCAGGTCTTTCGATTTGACGCCGTATAGGCGACCTGCTCGTCTATGAGAATGGGGCCCTACCTGTGATGAGTTCTAATGCTGAAAACGACACACACACCCAGCCCCCGAGCCATTGGAATTAACCAATGAAGGTTAAAATCCCCGACCCGGCCGGGGATCGAACCCGGGGTCTCTGGACTAAAGGCCAGCACGCTAACCATTTAGCCATGGAGCCGGACTGCTAGTGGATTAACGTCGTACTAACACACGGAAGGTTTTCGGCGACGCGACGATGGGAAAGGGGAAGGTGGAGTGGGAAAGAAGCGCCCGTTACCTTAGTTAAGGTACAGCCCCAGGATTTGCCTGGCGTGGAAATGGGAAACCACGGAAAATCATCTTCAGGGCTGCCGACATTGGGATTCGAACCCACCATCTCCTGAATGAAAGCTCACAGCTGCGCCATCCCTACCGCACCGCCAACTCGCTCGGCACCCGAGTGTACGTGAGTCATCATATTATCAGAGTGATCACATTGATCAGAATGATCGCAAGTGGGACAATGTTTTACACGTTAAAAATAAATTAGTCTTGCATTCTAATTGACAAGGAGTAATCGCAAATGGTACATAATTCACATATACTGTAAGTTTACTGGAGTGAACTTCTTGCTCACGTCTTAAAGATTATGTCTGAGGAAATTTCTCTTTGGTATGTCAAGTCTATACATAAAGATATTGTCCACATTTAAATTTCAAATGTATTTACAATGTATGCTATTTACAATCAAGGTGTTCACTGGTACTTTGGGTGGGAGAGTGTGATCAATGGTTGAGAGTAAGTTGGATGAAAACCAGTGTGGTTTTAGACCGCAGAGAAGCTGTAAGGATCAAATTTTCAGCATGTGCCAGATGAATAGAGAGTTATGTTTATGTTCCGTAGATTTTCAGAAGATATATGGCAGAGTACCCACAGAAAATATGTTAGCAATACTGAAGGATTAAGGGATTAAAGGCAGATTATTAAAACCTATCAAAGGAGGCATTTATATTGGCAATTAAGCTGCAGTAAGAATTATGGTATAAAATGAGTTCTTGGTTCAAGGCACTTAGAGGGGTTACACCTTTGTTGTTCGTAGTTTACATGGATCATTTACTGAAAGGTATAAAATGGCAGGGAGAGACTCGGTTTGGTGGAAATGTAGTAAGCAGCTGGGCAACCATCCTCTATATAATACTAATCAGAGAGAAAAAATGGAAGGAATCTACACTTCTAAAAATGAAGCTATCGACTAAAGGAATACAAGGACCATAAAGAGCATGAAAATGAAAGACTCGCAACCTAATACCGTCGGGGTAAGAAAAGAACAACTGTTAACCAAGGAAGGTCGGATAATAGATATGAAATTGAGGAGCCTGACACAACTGAGTGGAAGCAATGCGAGGACTCAGCTAAAAGCCCCGTAGTCGCCAACCCACGCTCCCAAGTTAACAGCCCCCAGGGCCACTTTTTATCGCCTCTTATGGCATACAGGGGATTGGAACTTGAAAAATGTGCAATAGGCCCTATGTATGGTATGAAAATTAGCATTTCCAAAACTGAAGCCATGTCAATTGAGAAGAGAGCCAGGAAATTGTTAGGTTGGAGATACAAAACTAGAACAGGGAGATCATTTCAAGTAGGCCTATTAGGATGTGTATTATCCCAGGAATGTAGTAACTTATAGTAAATTAAATTGAATCAAGGTGTCGCAAAGCTAATGCAGTGAGCTGCGATCAACAGACTTCTGTAAATCAGCTCCCGGACACAGCTTGTTTGCTGTACGGGAGTGAAATCTGGGTGGATTTATGATAGAGTTTCATCTGACATGAAGGTAGTGAGAATGATCGCTGGAAAAAGAGAGGAGAAGGGTACTCGAAATGAGGAGATAGGATGGAACTCGATGGTCGCATAAACAGGGGGATCATATGATGCGAATGGAGGAGGATAGCTTATCTAGGAGAATAATAGACTCGGTAAAGGGATAAGAGAAGTAGAGGGAGACCAAGGCGACGATCTTACATCTTAAATATAAAAGGTACGGAACAATACGAGGCTATGGAGCTGGTCACAAATAGAAAATTGTGGAGGCGTTTAGTAAACTCACGGGCGCTTGCAGACTCAAGTCTGAAAGGCATAACAGTCTTTAATGAAAATGTATGTACGTTACGCCGTTTGGAGATCATCATCTTATACATGAAAATCCACAAAGTGTGACGGTCATCTCCATTGATAGTAAGAACTATTAATATTATCTGGCGGCTTCTTTTGCTATGTGATCCATTGCGATGTTTCCAGTCAGCTATTTTAAATAATCACACTGAGATAAATAATCTACCACACATCAGTGAACCATGTAAAAACCTCTGGAATCTTGATACAAGATCTACGATATATAAGGCTGATGTTCAGAACATTAGCTGGTCACCCTCAGAGTTTTCTATAAACTGGTAAGTTGACATTTAATCTTTCTGAAGAAATTCGAAGAATGTGGTTTACTACTGATTCATTACAAATCGTGGATTCTGTGCACCATTACTGCCGTTGTACGTTATGCAGGGTAATGGCTTCCGCCTTTCTTGTTTTCTTCTTCTTTCCCCCTGTAGGTAGCGGTGGTAGAATAAGAGGCGACTGAAAGTGACCCCAGGGTCTCTTAACTTGGGAACGTGCGTTGGCGACTACGAGGCCCAGGCTCCTCACGTTCGTCTATCCTATCCGACCTCCCTTGGCCAACACTTGTCTCTTTCTCATCCCAGGCCTAGGGTTCATTTTCACGCACTTGGCCCTTGTCTTTCTTTTACCGATACCTTCATTCTTAGGAGTGTCGGAGCTGTTTCATTTTACTTCTGATTAGTGTTAACAGGGGATAGTTGCCCAGTTGCACTTCCTCGTAAAACAATAATCACCACCACCACCACTACTCTTCTTCTTTCTTCCTCATTATTATTAATATTATTAACATTATCATCATTATTATTATTATTATTGAGCTGTTATTATTATTATTATTATTATTATTATTATTATTATTATTATTATTATTATTATTTACGATGCGGCCTGCTAGAGACCACATGTGAATTTCTATTCATCCTTCCTTGTTGTTTCCTCTTCCGTTCTTTCCAGTATTCCTTCATCATCATCAGCGCCCATATGCCAGTTTGTAGCGGGGGGGGGGGGGGGCAGACCTGGGGGTACGTAGTATTTTTAATATTTTGGAAGATAAATGGCGACTTGTGTTCTGTGGTAGAATAACCCACGGTGTTCCCTGCCTGTTGGTGAGGAACGGTACTACCGCTTCTACGTAATACTGACTTTTAAATCATTTTCTTGAAAGGAAAACACCTGACTAGACTAGATATTTTGCCTTTCCCTGAGAGCTATTAGGGGGGGGGGGCGTAGCCCCACCTTGCCCCCGGGTATGGGCGCCCTTGTTCATCATTCCACTATGCTTTATTCTTCTCTCTCCAGACCACTTTGGGCCGGTTTTCCTCTTCATTCTTCCTTGGAATCCTTCCATTCTTAAAACTTTATTTTTCAAATTCTCTCTCTCTCTCTCTAGTTTCCTAATTTCTCATTTTATTTCTTTATATAACTTTTTCTTGACCTCTTGTACCCAACTTGTTGTTGACTTTTTCTCCCAGAGGTACTTGAATATCTGTTTTGTCAGTTATCACCCATTCCATAGATACAGTATGTTCAAAAAATGACAATCTCTATTTCTTATTGTTTTTATTATATTTTCTATGTTCTGGTATATTTCCTTATTACTTCTTAATTTCCATCGTTTTGTTCTTTTCATTGGACCTAAGATTTTTCTTGTGATCCTTCTTTCTAGTACTTGCAGCTTATCTAAACTAAACTTCACTTGCACGAAGACATTCTGGTTTCATCACTGTATTTATTATTATTTTATTGTATAGTCCAGCTCCATGGCTAAATGGTTAGCGTGCTGGCCTTTGGTCACAGGGGTCCCGGGTTCGATTTCCGGCAGGGTCGGGAATTTTAACCTTAATTGGTTAATTTTGCTGGCACGGGGGCTGGGTGTATGTGTCGTCTTCATCATCATTTCATCCTCATCACGACGCGCAGGTCACCTACGGGTGTCAAATCAAAAGACCTGCATCTGACGAGCCGAACATGTCCTCGGACACTCCCGGCACTAAAAGTCATACGCCATTTCATTTCATTTTATTATATAATTTTATTTTATTATTACTAATTCCAGTCATATTTCCGATTCGAGATAGATTATTATGTACAATGCACTATCATTTCTTATACGGACTAGAATAATTTTGTTACTTTAATCGATCTGTCTCAGGAGTCATATCTTAGTGTTTGACAGTGCCAGAGTTACGAACGATGGTAGTTAATGCAACTCCTTATGCAGTCAGTCCCTGTGACGAATGGTGTGAAAGAATGGATTGTAGTGTTGGTTGATGCACATATTTCAGTGGGTTGCGCAGATTGTTATGTGGTAGCACCTTCTGACTCACCAAGGAAAGTAACGGGAACCTTTCTCCCTTCTTATTTCCCTAATATGACTCCTTAGTGACACCTGTCTTTTTTTGTGGCAGCTGATATTAGAACTGCCGGCCCCGTGGTGTAGGGGTAGCGTGCCTGCCTCTTACCCGGAGGCCCCGGGTTCGATTCCCGGCCAGGTCAGGGATTTTTACCTGGACCTGAGGGCTGGTTCGAGGTCCACTCAGCCTTCGTGATTAGAATTGAGGAGCTATCTGACGGTGAGATGGCGGCCTCGGTCTAGAAAGCCAAGAATAACGGCCGAGAGGATTCGTCGTGCTGACCACACGACACCTCGTAATCTGCAGGCCTTCGGGCTGAGCACCGGTCGCTTGGTAGGCCAAGGCCCTTCAAGGGCTGTAGTGCCATGGGGTTTGGTTTGGATATTAGAACTGTTGGAGATCCGACCGAACTTTGGGTCAGATCAACACAGCAGATTCTTTTTCTTCCTCTTCTTCTTATTGAGGAAATTCCATTTAAGGTTCCACGTGTTTACGATTATAAAACTATACTGGCGGGAAACGAAAACCCAACACCATGAAGGGATTGTGCTAGACAAACGAAATTCGGGAGGCGAGTTTGCTCATCTGAAAGACGACGCCTATTCAAATTTTCGATCTGATCGATGAAGAGTGATGCTACTAGCCACCATGACTTTGCAAAGCAAGTTAGTTTTAAATACGCGCTGTACACTTCGTGAGCATTTGTCATCGTTCGGCGTTGATGTTATGAGGTAGGTGTGAATCGAGCATGTGTGTAAGAACGCGAATAAGGCAGCTTACTGAGTTTGAACGAGGCCATGTAATAGGACTACGAGAAGGTGGATGTTCCTTCCGCGATATTGCAGAAAGACTTGGCAGGGATGTATCCACAGCGCATCGGTGTTGGCAACACTGGTTACGGAAAGGCGCTGTCTCAAAAAGACCGCGGTCCGGCTGCACACGGGTCACTACGTACCCGCCGCACGGTTGTGGTGGAACGTACTGCATATGCAACAGCCATCACGGCTTCAGTTGGTACCATTGACACAGCAAACTGTAACAAATCGATAACTTGAAGAACAGCTCCGAGCCAGATGTCCTGTGGCGTACATGCCACTAACTCCGAATCACTGCCACCTTCGATTTCAGTGGTGTCAAGTTAGAGCTCAATGGAAGGCGGAAAGGACATCGGTTATGTTCTCAGATGAGAGCCGTTTCTGTTTTGGTGCCAGTGATCGCCATATGTTGATAAGAAGGTTGCTAGGTGCGCGCTGGAACCAAGCTGTCTGCGGCGTCGACACGCTGGACCTACACCAGGAGTTGTGGTCTGGAGAGCCATTTCCTTTGACAGCAGGAGCACTCTTGTTGTATTTTCTCTGTTCCCAAGATAGCTGGTTTGTTCGTCTGAGGTCGGTGGCATTAGGGTGGCTGACAACTCCGTGTTGTTGGCTTCCAACACGTTAAAGAACTCCTGAAGGAGAATATCCGCACACACTGATGTCCGTTAAGAGAGTTAGAAGTCAGAACAGATGCTGATCAGCAACAAATGATTATTATTATTATTATTATTATTATTATTATTATTATTATTATTATTATTATTATTATTATTATTATTATTATTATTATTTCCTATAAAAACCAACAGTTTTTACGTCGTTTTGTGTATGACATTGGCATTTGTTGAGGGAGATAATTTTCTTTGCCCTTGATATTAGAAAGTAGGTGTTCAAGCGAAGGGACTTAATGTGGAGAGAAAACTGAACTTAAATGAAATGTTTCGTAATGTATGACCTTGTTCCCAGCTGTCTTAAGGAACTTCGTTCTGGTAGGCACAGCCCCTAACTGTCCGTGGGGAAATAGCAGAACTCTTAGAAAAGAATCCACGTTGTTGAAGGAGAGTCCTGGTGCTTTATTGATGATAATGATAAAAGTCGGTCTGATGGAGAAATGTCTGATTTTGAGTGCGAAACACAAGCCCATTTGGCAATGGAAAGGGTTTATTATACAATTTCAGATCTCTTTGGAAACCCTCCTCCTTTCTCGGTATCTCCGTTATAATTTTCAATCTCATAATATTCCTGCTCCCTTCTGGGTTAAAGAATGCTTGCATGAAAGCTTCCAGCTTCCTAGACCTTGCAAGTTTCGAGAAATTTTTGTTCATTTTTTGGAAACTCCCTCCCCCATTCCACTTCCCCAGTGAATTCTTGATTTCAAACTCCAAAGTAGGTTTTACTGAAAGGAAGTAAATTAATATAACGTATGCACCCTGTGTAATATTCATTCACCACTGTGGGTTAGGGGCTACCAGCATTCAATATTTTAGCTTCCTACGGTTTCTAGTTTTTAATTATTTAGACAGGGAACTATTATATACTGTATATGAGATTATTATTATCATGATACCAGTGTAACTTCAGAGGGGAATTATATTTCCATGAAGGGGCAAGCAAGTCTCAGGTGGTAGTCTCGGTAGCCTGCATTCATTGCTGGCTGTAATTTAAAAAGTGGGAAGAGGAAGAGGAAGAAGAAGGAGAAGAAGAAGAAGAAGAAGAAGAAGAAGGAATCATCCACATTATGCATTCTTATAAATGTTCGCCAAAATTACATGTTAATTTCCAATATATATAAAACCTCAAGTGGTAAAATAATATCCGTAAGTAACTAGGTAACTGTGAAAGGTCTGGAAATTTGTTACTACAATAATAAATCGTCGGCCAATTTATTGACCATCATTATCACTGTGTGGACCTGTGGAATTAGTGATGATTGCCATTTTAAGGAGAAATTCAGCTAGATTGTTACTAGCCTCTCGTAAAACCGTATTCATTACAGACCATGGATGCCATTGGAGGAATGGAATGTAAAGCTTTTCATAATTCAGAAATTCAGCAGCAAATAGTCTCTGAAGAAATTACAGAAGGTCGTTAGGGATCTCTGGGGACGATGTCTGGATAATTAGCTTATGAAGAGCCATGCCTCCACGAATGATCATGCTCAATTGGAAAGCCAGCATTTCTAGCTATAGCCCGACAACGTAATTTCCATTGTAACGAAGTTTTTCGCAAAGCTAGAATGTCGGTATTATCCCACTCCTCCTGACAGGCTTTCCAGACGCCATTGCTAGTGCGTGGATGTCTATTTCTCAATGCCCTTGTTAGGAGTCCAAATGCACAGAAGTCCATGGGTGACCCATCGGGTGCCTCCACCGGAATGTCAGTAAAAGGATTTCTTTTTTTTTGCTAGTGGCTTAACGTCGCACCGACACAGATAGGTCTTATAGCGACGATGGGATAGGAAAGACCTAGAAGTTGGAAGGAAGCGGCCGTGGCCTTAATTAAGGTACAGTCCCAGCATTTTCCTGGTGTGAAAATGGGAAACCTAGGAAAACCATCTTCAACGCTGCCGACAGTGGGATTCGAACCCACTACCTCCCGGATGAAAGCTCACAGCCACGCACCCCTAACCGCACGGCCAACTCGCCCGGTAGTAAAAGGAGTAGCACGGATTCCATTCTCTCTAAGAACAGACGAGTCGAAGGAGAGATGTGGCTGGATGTTTTACCTTGATTGAACCCATACATGCATTTTTCACCCTCCCATACAATGATGGGATATCTATGTTGTAAATGGGCGGTAAAGCCTCTTGCTGATAGTATGTAGAGTTCAGCTTCATATTATTAGCGACACGGCAAATGATTAACTTGCCATTGTAGCAGTATCCAGGGATGATCATGAAACCCCTTGGAAAACTTTCCTGGCATTCTTTATACAATGTCTGATAAAAACAAAATTGTCTCTAGGACGGTAGTAAATCGAACGGGGTTTGTTAGAGTCACTAAGGTGCACACATGCTTCGTCTAATGTCACCACATTTTTCATCTCTCGCCTGCCAGATAGCCCTCGTACAGCTTTCCTGTGTTAGTGCGACGTTCCGAAATGTGACGAGGCAACAGCTTGTGGACTCGACGGTTATGCCGCTTATCTAATTGCAGGTCCTTGGTGTTAACTGTTGTAACAGACATCCCCAACTTAACGTGCGATAGTCCTTTGGGGAGGCAAGGTTACCGCCTGAGACAAGGGCTTCCATTTACCTCACCACTTATGGTGTACGGCTGGTGGATGGTCATGCATTTGCCTGTTTATTCCCCTCAGAAGTCCGGCTCCAAAGCTAATTGGTTAGCGTGCTGGCCTTTGGTCACAGGGATCCCGGGTTCGATTCCCGGCAGGGTCGGGAATTTTAACCATCATTGGTTAATTTCTCTGGCATAGGGGCTGGGTGTACGTGTTGTCTCGATCATCATTTCATCTTCACCACGACGCGCAGGTCGCCTACGGGAGTCAAATCGAAAGACCTGCATCTGGCGAGCCGAACATGTCCTCGGACACTCCCGGCCTAAAAGGCATACGCCATTATTATTATCCCCTCAGAAATGAAGCCCAGTCGGTCTTTGCCCTGTTATTCAATACAGAACTGATCCCGTCCTTTGACATAAAATAATCACGCTTCCTGCACATTCCTTGGATTGCAGAATAGCTATATTTAGCATCGGAAAGGGCTGTTATGTAGCCCTCCCAGTAAAGGTCAGTCCGCTTCGGCATCGTAGTAGCGAATGTCACGAAACTCTATACACACGTTCTCAGTTCTGACGTGTCCGCCTCTGTAGCGTAACGGTTAGTGTTATTAGCTGCCGTCCTCGGGGGCCCGGGTTCGATTCCCGGTACTGTCAGGAATTTAAGACTGACAGGAGGGCTGGTATGTGGTTGAAATGGTACATGCAGCTCACCTCCAATGGGGGTGTGCCTGAAAAGAGCTGCGCCACCTCGGGATGAGGACACGAGTTCTGACGTGAATCGTCACTCCCCGTTTTAACGTGCTCAAGTTTCTATCAGCGCCGCCAGTGGCCTTCAAACTCGTCACCAGAGATCCAGAACGACCTTCTGTATTTATATGGCTATATTTCGAAGAATACTCACAGTAGAAAACAAACAACATTGTTGTAGAATTCGTGTTGGTGAACGAGTGAATAATTCACAGACAATATTAGATGATAATAATAATGTTATATGCTGTACGTTCCACTAACTACTTTTACGGTTTCCGAAGACGCCGTGGTGCCGGAATTTTGTCCCGTGCCAGTAAATATACTGAAAATAGGTTGACGTATTTGAGCACCTTCAAATACCAACGGACTGAGCCGGGATCGAACCTGCCAAGTTGGGTTCAGAAGACCAGCACCTCAACCATTTGAGCCACTCAGCCCGGCATTTAGGTTAAATAAAGAATAACAGAGTCGTTCTTCACTACTTAACATTGATTCAAAAATGTCAGATACTCGATATGGCTATGTGAATTAGAACGAATCAAAGGAGGAGGAACAAGTAGCGAGTAGCTGTGCCATGTTCCAATTCAGCTTTCGATTCACAAATTAGTCCATTCGTTTCGTACACTGAATCGCGATTCATTCGTTCAGTGCAATGATTCATTAATTCTGAATCACTCGTTCAGAATTTTCCCATCTCTACTGTACATGGTAGGTGAAGCAATACGATTATTAATATTATTTATAGAGCTATTTATTTTTTACTTAAATGTGTACACGAACTGACCCCCCAATGCATATATACACGCCATTTATTAGGGAGACTTGCTGTGTAAGGAATGCTGTCACTAGCACCACACGGCGTCGAGCTGGTGAGGAGCCAGGAAAGGAAATCATGTTTATTTGGTTGAAAGCGCTACACCAGTCCTCCGCAAACAATTTATGTCTCGCCCCCGTTCTGAAACATAGCATCCCCACTGTCGGCAGCCCTGAAGATGGTTTTCCGTGGTTTCCCATTTTCACACCAGGCAAATACCGGGGCTGTACCTTAATTAAGGCCACGGCCGCTTCCTTCCAATTCCTAGGCCTTCCCTAGCCCATCTGTGTCGGTGCGACGTAAAGAAAAAAAAACATAGCATTTCTTGCGCGCTCACCCCCTCCGCACCATTTACTCTCCCTTCCTTCCTTCCTTCCTTCCTTCCTTCCTTCCTTCCTTCCTTCCTTCTCTTAGTGCCTTCTTAGGAACTCTAGCATGCTTTACTAGAAATTTACTCGTGACACTTATAATAGTCGATAGTTTTACTCAAATGCTTTGGATGTTTTGTCTGGAAGTGTCTTGTTTTACAGGCTTCAAACTATCGTTGGCTAAAGTACCTATACTAGGGAGATCAGATCACAGGCGTCAAAATACGGAACACTTCGACTGCCGTTGTTTATTAATGTCTATTTAAGAGAATTTCTTAATACAAGCCACGGACCTCGCAAAGTGAACCATTTATTTATAGAAAACAAGTACTGATTCTTCTTCTTCTTTTGCTTATCCTTATTATCATTATTAAAAATGGAAGCGGCCCAACATAAATTGTTGCAAAAAAGAAACTTTTCCCTTCTCGAAAAGCTAATGACCACGAATATGTCTTTCAATAAATGAAACTCAAACATTGATAACGAACTATTTGTTTGTATCATTTCGCGGCCAAGGCCTACGCCAAACGTGACGTCACTTCCGACACACATTTTGTTGTTTACATAAATTTTCGGATAACCTCCAGCCATAAGACATATTCATGTCAAAACAATTTTCACTACACAGGATGGTAAGTTGCCATTTTTACATTTTATGTCTCACTGGTTGGTGACGTTTAGTGCCAACCAAAGAACTGTAATTACTTTACACAACGGGAAATATACGTCAGTGCTTCGTCATAAATAAAGTTGAAACATGATATTGTATAGGCTTTTGGGCTTGTGCCGTGTCAAGAAAATAAGGTTAAATAAATTTTCGCAGAAAACTGTGCTCTGCGTCCTCAGAAGAATTCTCGACTGTACACGGAAAAGGCTTCTTAAACAATGGCACTTTTAAATTTGGAACGTTATAATAGAAGTAGAAGTGGAAATAGTACTACTTCTATTATAACGTTCCAAATTCAAAAGTGTCATTGTTTAAGAAGCCTTTCTCGTGGACAGTCGAGAATTCTTCTGAGGACGCAGAGCACAGTTTTCTGAGAAACCTTAAGAATTTCACCTTTCTTCCTTGACACGGCACAAGCCCAAACGCCTATACAATATCACGTCTATAAGTACGGGCCGTGAAAGCATTAATGGCAACATGTTTAAAATGGAACACTATGCGTCCAGTATATGTTTTGCTGGGACAACGGGACACCCAACTTCGCGGAACACTGCGCTACACAATGACTAGTACAATATTACCTGTTAGTGGAGAATCTTGTCCACATGAGAGCGACGGAAAATCTACATTTATTTTGATGATGCGAAAAACCATCTAATGTATTTCTGAACAGGAAAATGATACTTAGGATACGTGAGTTACATTTAAAAAAATAGTCATCGCAAATAATAATCGAAGCAGACTTTTAATTTGCATTATGAGCAGTGACTGAAGAACTAGTCACTTCACTGACTACAAACGTTCTCACCCTCTAAATAAGGAACGAACTTCTCTGGTGTGTAAAACGATTCAGGAGGACCAGATATGAAACAACTCCTGAAGTACACACATTGAGTAACCACGCTATATAAAAACAGAACACCTTAAAAGACTAGAGATAGGAAGTTCATATTCACAGGACGTGTTCATTAAGATGTTCTGCAGAAACTATTAGCATTTCAGTCATCTAGGTCCAGCATGTGTCCTGTTAACTAGTAGGCACTGGGTCCTCCATGGGCACTGATAACTTGTTAACCGGGCGAGCTGGCCCAGGCAAATGCTGGGGCTGTACGTTAATTAAGGCCACGGCCGCCTCCTTCCACCTCCTAACCCTTTCCTATCCCATCGTCGCCATAAAACCTATCTGTGTCGGTGCGACGTAAAGGCATAGCAAAGAAAGATAACTTGTTCCATGCGTGATGGCATCGACGCATATAAGGCGCGAATGGCGTCCTGGGGTATAGCCATCCATGCTGCATTCGCCTGGTTCCACACTTCATCTTTGGTGGTTGGCATTCGGTCACAGCCCCGTAACCGTCGTTTCACCATATCCCACACATTTTCGATTGGCGACAAGTCTAGTGATCGGGCGGGCAACAGTCTGACATCCTGCGACACCAAGAATGCATGTGTTTGTGCAGCAACATGTGGTCGCGCATTGTCCTGCTGAAATATGGCGTCTGGGGTGTCGTACAGAAAGGGTATGGCTACGGGTCGCAGGATGCCATTCACGTAGGTCAAACTGGTCACAGTGCCCTGGACACGCACCCACTGTGATTTGTGGTTATACCCAATAGCACCTCTCACCATAAGTCCTTGAGTTGGCGCTGTATGTTTTGTGCGAATGCAGTCAATGTGATGCCTCCGCCCCCCCCCCCGCCCCCTCCTCTGTCTGCGGCGAACCAAAATGCAGCCATTCATTTTCGAACAAACAGAACGTGGATTCATCAGAAAACACTATCTGCTGCCATTTCTGTCCCCAGTGACGTCGTTCCATACACCATTGCAGTCTAGCATGTTTATGCACATTAGTCAAAGATAGGCGGAGAAGTTGACGACGCCCCGGTAACCCAGACGGTAATAAACGGCGACGGACTGTCACTCCAGATAGTGTACGATGTGTTACACTGTTTCACTGTTGTGCCAGAGCCGAGGAGGATCCAGATCTGTCCTGCTATGCCATTCGGATGAGGTGTCGATCTTCTCGGGGGGTAATCTGGATGGTGCTACCAGACCCATATCGTCGTGTTCTACGGCCTTCTGGGAACCATTCTGTGCACACCCGTTGCACTGCCGACACACTTCATCCCACACGAGCAGCAATTTTCCGGATGGATGCATCACGTTCCCTCATGCCAATAATGCGCCCTCTATCAAACTCATTTGACGGCACGGTTCTCAAATACGTCTGCGAGGCATTCTGCACGTCTGCTCAAGTCACACTGATCCATTGCCTTTGGTTTATAGCAACAACGAGAGCCGCAGGCACATTTTATCAGTCGGTGGTGGTGCGCCGAGATATCGATGGGGACTTAGAACTTGAGGGTCGACATGGTTCAAATGCTAATCATTTCCTCAGAACACACTAATGCACATGTATTATCTGCGCACTTTTTATCGATAGATTTGTGTACGGGTTTGAGGAGTAAGGAGGGAGCAATTCCGGTTCCAGTAGTACTGCCAACTGAATGGAAATGAAATCTGAATTGAATCGATAATATGATCGATCGATATGAATTTTGCTAAACCTTTGTTATCTTAAGCCAACAACTGTGTCACACACACATTATAAAACATTATATAACATTTCTCGATGAGAATCTTATTCCTAGAGTGAATTCTATAGTTTGGCTTTGCTGTGTAAATAACAACAGTACTAGTACGTAAAGTGTACGCCAGATGTTGTACAGACCGACCTCGATAGTATCCAGTAATCGGGAGATCGTGGGTTCGAGTCCCACTGTCGGCAGCCTTGAAGATGGTTTTCCGTGGTTTCCAATTTTCACACCAGGCAAATGCCGGGGCTGTACCATAATTAAGGCCACGGCCGCTTCCTTCCAACTCCTAGGCCTTTCCTATCCCATCGTCGCCATACGACCTAACTGTGTCAGTGCGACGCAAAAAAAAAAAAAGAGAGAGAGAGATGTCGTATTGCCGAGGTCGACCAATTCAGCACTAGGGTGTAAATCTATCCAGAAAAGGTGCGCACACAATACTGTGAATATGAACTTCCTATCTCTATGTTTTCAATGTGTTCTGGTTTTTATGAACATGAGTGCATGATAGTCCTATTACTGCTACTGGTTAATGTAAGTTGTGTGGGATACATCGCAAAGAAATGCGATAAATCCACCCAATCATTAGTTCTAGTTCTACCCCAAGATCTAATTATGTATGAAAAGGCAGAAGGCTGAGCCGCCTTCCTCAGTCCCAGTCAAAGGTACATTTAATAGTCTTGTGTCTAATGGTAATATGGAATGGTATCCTAATGTTGGTATTGGCTATCCTAGTGAGTGCTTAAAGATTACTTCTGATGTTCCGGGATTTGTACCTTTCCTGAAGCTGGAAATCATGACGAGCCGGTTACTGCTCTATTAGATTCTGGAGGAATTGTATCTATTATTCCTGAAAGTTGGTATTCTAAGTTAAGGTCTGCTTGTAAATTTTCTGTATACTTATTTGAAATGTGTTTTGGCGAATTCATCTCTTTTAGAAATGTTGGGTTTCATTTTCGGAAACATTAGTATCCCTAACATCAGTTGGAAGTTGTACGTTGCACCGAATTTCTCATGTCCACTTCATGTCTCATTCTGATGTTGTGCTTGATCTTCAAAGGGGGTCATGCAATCACGAATTTGCTTGTATCTTATCTATTCCTATTCTTCCATGTAATTCTGATTCTACAAGAAGTATCATAAAAGTTTAGTTAAATAAAACTGCATAAATTTGAGGTTTTGAAGGTAATGATTGTCATTTTCTAGAGGAGTAAGTGGCCACTGTAGTACTCTCATGACGTATTATTATATTTGGTTATAGAAATGATAATTCTGTTTAATTCTTCAGAAATGGATATCAGCGTACTTGCGCTCTTTGTTATTCTGATGTTGACCCCTGCCTCGGCGAATCAGTTGTGTTCTTCTACCAGCGCCAGAGAAATGAGCTTCCAGCTCAGAAGTCGTCGTAATATGTCAGGCCACTGGAACTTACAGGTGAGTGACATAGCCTTCTGTACAAAGACGCGTTGCCTCGTTACTCTAAGTAAGCCCTAAGGACAGAGTTCCGCGACGCTGTGTGATACACTGCTGGTTCCTCAATAATAGTAGCAATCATAATATTATTAATAATAATAATAATAATAATAATAATAAAAAATGGATTTAGTCACCTTAAGGGGGCGTTTTGATCTGACGCCATTTCAGCTGCTTGTGTCTTGAATTCGATGTTCCGTTCTACTCTTACAAATGGCTGAGAAACCAGAACTCCATGGACGACACGTTAGCGAGTTTTAACTGTAAACTTTAAGTTCGCTTTTGCCCTTCAAATATACATCTCCCATGAATTTTGGTCTCTTCATACTTTTTCAGTAACTGTGTTACTTCCATGTCTTTATTGCATAAAATACACTGACTGACAGAGCAAATGCAACACCATGAAGGAGTGGTTCGAAAGGGATGAAAGTTGGGGGAAAAACAGAGTCGGCACGGAAGAATAATTGATGTTTATTTCAAACCGATATGCAGGTTACACAATGCGCACGGCATCGACTCAGTAGGATGTAGGACCACCGCGAGCGGCGATGCACGCAGAAACACGTCGAGGTACAGAGTCAATAAGAGTGCGGATGGTGTCCTGAGGGATGGTTCTCCATTCTCTGTCAACCATTTGCCACAGTTGGTCGTCCGTACGAGGCTGGGGCAGAGTTTGCAAACGGCGTCCAATGAGATCCCACACGTGTTCGATTGGTGAGAGATCCGGAGAGTACGCTGGCCACGGAAGCATCTGTACACCTCGTAGAGCCTGTTGGGAGATGCGAGCAGTGTGTGGTCGGGCATTATCCTGCTGAAACAGAGCATTGGGCAGCCCCTGAAGGTACGGGAGTGCCACCGGCCGCAGCACATGCTGCACGTAGCGGTGGGCATTTAACGTGCCTTGAATACGCACTAGAGGTGAAGTGGAATCATACGCAATAGCGCCCCAAACCATGATGCCGCGTTGTCTAGCGGTAGGGCGCTCCACAGTTACTGCCGGATTTGACCTTTCTCCACGCCGACGCCACACTCGTCTGCGGTGACTATCACTGACAGAACAGAAGCGTGACTCATCGGAGAACACGACGTTCCGCCATTCCCTCATCCAAGTTGCTCTAGCCCGGCACCATGCCAGGCGTGCATGTCTATGCTGTGGAGTAAATGGTAGTCTTCTGAGCGAACGCCGGGAGTGCAGGCCTCCTTCAACCAATCGACGGGAAATTGTTCTGGTCGATATTGGACCAGCCAGGGTGTCTTGCACATGCTGAAGAATGGCGGTTGACGTGGCGTGCGGGCCTGCCACCGCTTGGCGGCGGATGCGCCGATCCTCGCTTGCTGACGTCACTCGGGCTGCGCCTGGACCCCTCGCACGTGCCACATGTCCCTGCGCCAACCATCTTCGCCACAGGCGCTGCACCGTGGACACATCCCTATGGGTATCGGCTGCGATTTGACGAAGCGACCAACCTGCCCTTCTCAGCCCGATCACCATACCCCTCGTAAAGTCGTCTGTCTGCTGGAAATGCCTCCGTTGACGGCGGCCTGGCATTCTTAGCTATACACGTGTCCTGTGGCACACGACAACACCTTCTACAATGACTGTCGGCTGAGAAATCACGGTACGAAGTGGGCCATTCGCCAACGCCGTGTCCCATTTATCGTTCGCTACGTGCGCAGCACAGCGGCGCATTTCACATCATGAGCATACCTCAGTGACGTCAGTCTACCCTGCAATTGGCATAAAGTTCTGACCACTCCTTATTGGTGTTGCATTTGCTCTGTCAGTCAGTGTACATAGATTTTCCTATTTTCTTATACAGGGTCTGTCTTATAAACCCATACCGAACGCACGGTGCTTATACACTCCGCTATGGCAGCTGCCTCAGCCGAACTTGTGTCGCGCGCGGCCACCTTGCTTTAAGCGTGTATACAATCTTATGTGAAATCTTACCTTGTAAAGGATGCTAGAAGTGTCGTCCTTCCTAAGTTTTACAGCCATTGTGTCTGGTAACCACATTCTGACTGACGCGAGTGAGTTCTACCACTGCAATGTTTCTGATTTCATTCGTAACGTTTTTTCTTAGTTCTTCCCAATGTCTGAGGATTTGTTCGATACACTTTCTCTTCCATTTTACTCCTCAAGTAAAAATCACACACTGTTAGATCTGGAGGAGGAGGGGGAAATAGACCAGCACTAATCACTCGCTCTGCAAACACTTCCGGGGTTGTAGGAAGGGAATCTTCTTCTGTATGAGCAGGGGCTGAACCTTGTTGAAACCACCCACGCGACTTTTTTTCTTCCGTTAACTGATGGAAGAATGGCGTCAAAATGCCATTTAGGTACCTCTTTTTATTTACCGTCGTCTCGAAAAAATTAGGCCCAATTATTCGTCTTGCACTAACAGTAGATCAAACACCAATCTTCCTATCATATTGGGGGACTTCATAAACACTATTAGGATTGTCTGCACAGCAATATCGAGAGTTATGACTGTTCACACGACCATTAAGAAGAAACCAGAACTTTTACATACGAAAATACGGTGTTGTAATGAAAACTGTCTCACCATGTTAACAGCTGAGATTCAGACTGGCGACTCATGCTTGCCAGGTCGAACAGGTGCAGGCTTCTTGCAAGGTAAACTATGCGCTCGCCTCCCATACTGCAGGTTATAAATCGAAGAGTAAAAGCACCACTTCAACGGTCTTAGTTTATACGAGCGACCCGGTAGATATATTCGTATACAGTATATCAGCCATCACATTTTCTCTCTTATTTCTCTTTCAGTTCTGTTATATTTTAAATAATAGAAAGGAACAAGCACTTGACAAATGAAGCCATATTTAGAAGAATAGTAACATGAGTAGGAACATATGATAGGATAAACGTAATGGTAGATCAGTGAGATAAGAGGAAGCAACAACAAGAGGTCTCGGTGGTAAATATGAAAAGAACAAGGACAGTTTCCACATCTTATACATACTTTTCAGCTTCAGTTTCATCAGGAAAGCTGGGCACCAATGTTCATTGAAACGTACTCTTTGGGGGATAAAGAGCCGAGATTGATGAGGAGAGAGCACTGATCTCTATACATGGATCGCTGATGGCAGCTCTCCGCCGCAGGAGAAAGTACGCCAAGTTGAGCGCGCGTTCCGCCATGTTGGTGTACCCATCCTAGAGCTCTCCTTATGGGGAAGCAATGAAAATATAATCAATTTTAAATCGCAATTAATGGCGCATTGGAATAATTAAAAATATAGGGACATGTTCACTCAAAGCATAAGGACATTGGGAACACCGGCACGTCATTCCGAGGTCAGTAAATCTCCGGGATAGCAATAAAAATGAGTGTATAATAACGGCGGACAAATATTAACTTAGGTGCTGAATACATGCAATTAGCGATCGGTAATACACTACGAGTGAAAAACAGTTTCTGGAAACATTGCTGTAAATTTTATACATGTATGCCAAGAAATTATGCATTTTTAAGGGGAGGTATGACTGAATTTTTCGTATTTTGAGCCAAAAACTCGGTTTTACTTTTTATTCATACAACAATAGCCCTATTCTTCCTCTTTCAGAATTTTTTTATTTTAGTAATTCCGGCTTGTTTAGAGCTTGTAGAAGCCATTTAATATGAGCCCGCAGGACATTTAAAAGCCCAGAACCACACCCAGGGTAACGGTATAGTGATATATTCAAATATTTCGCGGCGTATTTGCGTTGAAGTACACTTCGGCATGCTGACAGTCACTTGTTTACTACGTAATCAATACAATTACGTTATGTTAGGAAATATTTAATTTGAACTGACGGAGAGAATGTTGTACCTCTTCCAAATACTACTCAATTTATATCTGCCACACATGTATACTTTGATAGTTTAAATATATTATGTATTTGTATTATTTACATTTATGAATTCGTATTTGTGTTAGTCGTAGTAGTAAAAGCATGGCTTCCTTGTTCGTTTATATTTTACTAACATGCAGAAGTAACATGTGGCTTCAATTCAGCGAGTGAAATATCTAAACTAGTGATTTTTCATTGATGTATTTCATCTTATTTCCTTTGTAGATGTGTGGGGTATTGCAATAACACAGCACAGAACACCCGTGGAACTACAATCAAGAGGCCTTGCGACACTGAACTAAGTTTAAACAAACAAGCGCACTCCTCGTGGTCTACTGCACCGTGCGCTCGCTGCCATCTTACTACACCAGTCATCTTCTATTCGGCTTACTGCTACCCAAGCTACCAGCCATCCATATATAGAGATCAGTGGGAGAGAGCCTTCCTGTTAGAAGATGCTGGCCAGTCAGCGCGGATCGAGCCAGGTCTCGCCTATAGCTAACATAACAAGTGAAGCGTGCTTATAGTCCATCTGCTTTTGGGTCTCGTGGAAAATGTGTTTGCAGGATAACGATTTTGGAATGTCTTAGTGTATAATAATGAATTTTACTTTATTAATTCATTGTGTATAAGTTCATGATAAATGATGATAATTGTAGGTGAGTTCCACAGCTCGGAAGAAGCAACTGAGAGGAATGGACGTACAAATCCCGCGGCAGCACTAAGATAAGTTCAGAAAACATTTTCGCATTTATTAAGATGTTGAACAGAGAATGTTTAATATTCAATAGCTTTCTGCACCTGTTCATAATATCACCTGTTCATAATCAGTGACAAGTTTAGGCGACGTGAAAAAATATTATCTACATTTGTGATTTGATAAAATCTGAGAATGTTCTTATAAAATACGTCTTTCTGCTGATAATAAACTGTTTTCTTTTCCAGGTATGGTCTAGTATACTAATAAGAGTATATCTTGTGTTCAATAGACTGAATAACTTCAATTTTTTACATATTAATTTAATATTTTAATGACCTATTACAAAATTGTTATCCAATTGAATAAGTGGGCTTTCGGATTAAAGCAACATTCCAAATGATAGAATTAGTTAGAAACACATGTTCATGTTTCACCAAATCACTTCGGTACTAAAACTGAAGAGAGATCATCAGTCAAAAACAATGTGTTAACTTTAATAATGACCCAAAGTAACAAATTATTCATGAAAATCTTCCTCAGAAAAAAAGGGCGAGTGCAATTGGCTAGAAGTGACTAGTAAAGTTATTTTCAAAATAATTTTGTAGCAGGCCTATGTTGCCTGTTTATTTATTTAGTATTTTAAGATTACCGTACGTTGCTTACGGTCACCTGTCCTTCGTTTTTTTTTTGTTTTTTTTTTTTGCTTTACGTCGCACCGACACAGATATGTCTTATGGCGACAAGTCCTTCGTTTTTGCTAACAGTTTAACAACGCACTAACTTATATGTGCATTTGGCGAAGGTGGGATAGTAAAATGCTGGGACAGCTAAGGAAAACGCCGTTGCCTTAATTGAGGTACTTCCCCAGCTTTTACCTAGTGGGAAAAAAGGGAAACCAAGTAAAACCATGGTGGCATTCGAATCATCTGTCTCCTGAACGTTAGCTTCTACATTACATAGCACAAACTGCACAACTCGCTAGGTACATCTAATTTGAAACAGCTGTAAGAACGACAGGCAGTGCCTTTACCCGATACTCTTGCTCGGAATGAATCAGCCCTCAAGCGGCTGGTCCGTAGTCCAACAACTCTGCACTCTGACCGGCCAACTGAGCAGAGGAGGGGTGACCACGGCTCTACTGTGGCTCTACGCCTCGGCATTCGGGAGACGGAAGAGGGCTGGACCTCATGGCTGGCACCAACCGTCGGCTGTCCTGAGAATGGTTTTCCATTGTTTTCCATTCTCCTACACTAAGGCGAATGCCGGGGCAGTTCCTAGCATAGGCCGCGGTTTCCAACCCCCTCATCTTCTCCGTGCATCTCGTTCACCGTAACAAATCTCCCGGCCTGAGAGACGGCGTCACCGTCTAAGAGGCCCGCCTCCCCCTTCAGGGGAGGAATGAAAACATTTTAGCAGTAGAATGAATTAGAAACATTCAATATAAGGCATGAAACCTGTAATTAATTAGACAAATGCACGTTTTCTCCAAGGAAGATTTGTATAAATATCAGACACTTGTTCACGTTACAGGTGGAGGTTATGCAGGGCGTAGATTCTCGAAGTGAATATCGAGAGACTAACCCAGTTCTGGTACGAGTTGATCAGAAAAGTCTCTCCTGTGACGGCAAGGAGACTTTCGTTACTATCGCCACACTCTCCAGTAAGTATTCACTTAGATTCTTCTCACTACACAGTTTAACTTATTTGAAGAAATCCTTTGTTCTACCTATACCCACACGCATCTCGTATCCTTCTTCGAGTATACTAGTTCTCTAATTTGAAAACATGAAGTTTCGAAACACAAAACACACAGACATACCATTACCAACCACCAGAGAAACACGCAATAGTGAATACAGCCCTCCACAACATAAGGTTGGCGCCAGGAAGTTCATCCAGCTGTAAAACAGAGCTAATTCCTCGAGTGTGACACAGTTCGCACCCGCAACCCCTCTACGGTGTGGAAAAGGCGACGGAATAATATGATTCCGAAATAGTATAATATAACTGAAACATCTAACACTCGATTTAAACATTGATGATGGTGATGATGATGACGATTTCTTTCTTTAAAATGGGCAAACACCTTGGTCATAGGCCCCGATTTAAACATTCATTCACAGTTAGTTTTCCTTGATCTCTTTCATTTACCAGTTAATGCTACTCAGGTGGCTCAAATAGCAAAATGGCAAGTGTTGCTATGCTTCAGTTGGACCGAAGAAACATAAAGAGAGCTTATTTATGGGTGTTCTATGCTTACTTCCAGTAAATGCTTCAAAATCAAACCAACCCCACGGCACAACAGCCCCGAAGGGCCATGGTCTACCAAGCAACGAAGGCCTGCAGATTATGAAGTGTCGTGTGGTCAGCACGACCGATCATCTCAGCCGTTATTGTTGGCTTTCTAGACCGAGACCGCTATCATACCGTCAGATAGCTCTTCAATAGTAACCACGTAGGCTGAATGGACCTCGAACTAGCACTCTGATCGAAGTAAAAATTCTTGACCTGGACGGGAATCGAACTCGATGGCTCCTGGTAAGAGGCAGGCACGTTACCCCTACACTGCAGGGCTGGCAAAGATATATTTAACCTTATCGCATTACAATATTACACGATAGATTTTCCAAAAGAAAAAAAAAAAGTAAGATTGCATAACAGTAGGGGAGACTGTTGCGGGACAAAGAAATTAAGCTAAAGAATTGGGCTAAGGTTTTAAAAGCATAAACATAGTAGTATTCATCCACAAGAGCTGGAGACAACGTATGATATCATACAGGCTGCATAGGGGTTACATAGAAGCAAGGTGTTGTACTGCAAGGAGCACATAGGCCTAGACCCCGATCACAAAGTGGAATCCACGAAGTGTTAACCGGTGAAAAGAGAGAGAGGATTGTTTCGAGTAGAAATGTAGACGTGCTGAAGGAAAGGAACGTTTCAAGAAAACTATTGCATAAGGATCAACTCAGTATGCTGAATACAGTGATTTGGTCACGTAGCAGTGAGTTTGCATTCGGGAAATGGTGGGTTCGAACCTCACTCTCAGCAGCCCTGAAGATGATTTTCCGTTATTTACCATTTTCATATCAGACAAATTCTTGGGGCTGTGCCTTAAGGCCACAGTCGCTTCTGTCTCAATCTTAGCCCTGGGTTCTATATCACCGTCACCGTAAAATCTGTCCGAGACGGTGCGTCATAAAAACAATAGGAAAAAATTGTAAGATGCTGAAAGTAGTAAATAGGTGAGAGAAATTTGGCCTAAGTAGCCTGAAATTGGAGTGGGCTGGAGATAAGATTCAGAGTACGCCGTAATGATTAAAGCTGATCTTGGAATATTTACGTATTATGTATTTACTGTTGGGCGCGATTTTACCTAATGATCAACTGCCAAGGGTGAATTGTTGGGCAATATTGAGCTTCCACTATCCGTAACGGCGGCACTTAGTGGGATAACGTGATTAGCTCTAGGCCCGGCCACCGTTGCCCTGGGAATTAACCCAGTACCTATCTTTTGTATAGGCTGAGCGAACCTCAGGGTCATGTGCCACTCCCAAAGTAGTAATTTCTTTTCTATATATTTTTACTTCCTGACGAGGAATCGAACCCACGTCCTTACGAGTGAATCGACAACGCCTCTACCGTCTCGGCAGGCCAACAATAGGAACATCAAGCAAATAAACAACAGATGTATGAAAACAAGTAGTAAAAAATCAACCTAACATGTTTAGTTACTTCAAAGTAAGCCCACCTTCAAAGAAAGCCCATTGTGAGCTGACATACTTCTGCTGCAAGCGTCCGTACTACTTTTTGAAGCAATCGTTGTAGTCCATATTTGTTCGTTTCGCGCAGGGCACGCGTCGCATTCATTCTTGGCCAACTATAGCTAGAGCCCTGCACATATGCGCATATCCGCGAAGTTTGAGTCTTGGTGGATGCAAATTGTAGGGCAGTGCGGATAATTTTGCTGATAATTTATAAATAATTAAGTTTATTGATTTTCACTCAGGTATACTCTTAATTTTTCCTTGTGATTAGACGACCGCTGACAATGGTACCGTATGGGAGAATGGTGATATATAAAGAGCCTTGAGACCATAAAGTCGCAAATCCGAGCAAAGCCTAACTGGTCGATAGTTGTCGCAAGAGAAAATCCCTCATAAACCTGTGACTATAGGGGTTCTGGTGCCAGGTATCAGGCCTATTGTATTATGTTACAGATCTATCCGTTTCAATACCTTGGGTGTAATATACTGTAGTTAGGCCCTAAATATTTCCAATATCTGCGGGTAACCATTCGCGGATGCGGAAGCGGATGAAGAAAGTGCGGCTACGGATAATAGTTTGTATATCTTCGCAGGGCTGTAATTATAGCAGTCAGTCAGGCTCTATGGCTAAATGGTTAGTGTGCTGGGCTTTGGTCACAGGGAACCCCGGTTCAATTCCCGACAGGGTCGAGAATTTTAACCATGATTGGTTAATTTCGCTGGCACGGGGGCTGGGTGTATGTGTCGTATTCGTCATCATTTCATCTTCATCACGACGTACGGGTCGCCTACGGGCGTCAAATCAAAAGACCTGCATCTGGCGAGCCGAACTTGTCCTCGGACACTTCCGGTACTAAAAGCCATACACCATTTCATTTTTTTTATAGCAGTCATTTCTTCTATTCTTGCCGGTCTTCCTGGGTGTGGCTCGTTGTCCATTGAAAGGCAACCCTGTGAAATACTTGTGCCACTTATGCATTAAGATCAGTGAAATTGCGTCCTCGCCGGGCTGAGTGGCTTCGACGGTTGAGTGCTGGCTTTCTGACCCCAACTTGGTGGCTTCCATTAAGGCTCACTCCGATGATATTTTGAAGATGCTCAAAAACGTCATCCTCGTGTCGATAGATTTACTGGCATGTAAAAGAACTCCTGCGTGACAAAATTCTGGCACTTCGTCGTCTCCAGAAAACAGCATATTTACTGAGACATTCACTCTGATAATGTCTTAGGCAGTTTCACACACACACACAATTGTTTACTCTCTGCTCTTCCACGATTATTTTACCATGTTCTCTTGAACCTGTGCAGGCACGTCTCAGACCATCAGCTGTAGTCCTACTAATTAAGGTGTCTATGTTAATCACACCCCTCCTTCAGCTCAGCCGCTATCCTTCATATACGCCTCAAGTAGTTTATACTCCACGCAACCAAGACAGAGAATTTGCCTACGTAGCAAGGCGGAGCCAGCCAAAGGCTAGACGGAATACTACTCCTAGGCAAAGACACGGCAGGAAGGTGACAGTAGCACATTGAGCAAGTGTATGAAAAGAAACACGTAGACGATAATGTAAGCTACTAGAATAAGATGCTACTTGATGAGATGGGAGACCTAAGTTAGAGTTCAAAATGACAGAGCACTGATGGGGCTAATTAGGAATAAGGCTCCTGGATTTCATGATATGCCCTTGAGTCCAATGAGAAGGGGATAAAAATGCATATCTGATAGTCTCTATGATAGGTACAGAATAAGTGTTTTATTACGTAAAAGTGAATATCGTAATTCCATTGCAGAATATATATATTTTTTGCTAGTTGCTTTACGTCGCTCCGACACAGATAGGTCTTATGGCGACGATGGGGCAAGGAAGGACTAGGAATGGGAAGGAAACAGCCGTGGCCTTAATTAAGGTACAGCCCCAGCATTTGCCTGGTGTGAAAATGGGAAACCACGGAAAACCATTTTCAGGGCTGCCGACAGTGGGGTTCGAACCTACTATCTCCCGAATACTGGATACTGGCCGCACTTAAGCGACTGCAGCTATCGAGCTCGGTGCACAAGAAATTACTGTAGGTGCTGACAAGAATGAAAACTGATACACCATTAGGTTAGTGCCTCATGCGGGAAAATCTTAACACCTTTTTACAACATAACAGCTGAATTCTGAAAAATCCTGTAATGTATTTGTATGGCTTTCGAAAGAATGTAGCACCACGAAAAAGAAAATGACTTTTCTTCTAAAGAAAATTGGATAATGTTGATTTGTCGAAGTTCTTTAAGATTGCGATTGTCATTGATTGACTCTTAGAGTACTTTAATGCGAATGGTCGGTGTCGGCAGGTGTATGAGGTAGACACGTGAAACAGAACTCCTTTCTAGGACAAATATCTGGTACAAATTCTGACACATAGAAGTCACTTAAATCTACAGCAATTACAGGGGCGTTTAGCTTTTATTATTATTATTATTATTATTATTATTATTATTATTATTATTATTATTATTATTATTATTATTATTATTATTATTATTATTATTATTATTATTGTTCCGAGGTATCTGTGGAACAGCAGAGGTGAAAGAAGGTGCGGGCTGGAATGGGTCTAACTACAAGTTCGAAAGATGAATTAAAATTTCAACAAAGGTTATATTTTCTAAACTTAACAATGGTAACATAGAATTTGAAAACTTAACAAGCCAACAAGAAGCCAAAATCAGATACAAAGAAATTACAAGTGTTAGGGGATTATTACAAGGTCTGGGCTTCGAGCCCCACAATCACAATCCTTGAGCTATTAGCCCAACTTTACCAAGGTATAAAATTGAACAAAGGGGCAGAAAACCCCATCATGCCAAGGAGCACTTGCTCCAAATTACAATGTTAAGCCTCCTAGACGCACACAGAAATCAAATTTAGGAAAGAGCAGACCCGCTCTCAAAATTCAAGCCTATCAAAGGCCACAACGAATTTCACTTCTATCTGCCCTCAAGGCACACAAAGAAACAGGGGTATTTAATACCCAACCTACAGGGCCTTCGCAATGAAAATAAAACAACAGGTTAAGTTACTGGCCCAAAGTACAGAGAGGACTGGAGGCGTGAACTTGCACTCCAAATACACTTTTAAAACCTAAGTGGCTCTAGGCCGATACACAGGGGCTAGTCCCAAGCTAGGAAGGTGAGCCGTATGAGAAAACTTTAATACATTAAGGAAGAGAAGAAACGGTTATAAAAACGTGGTCAGCTCAATTTCATAATGAAGGGGAGCTCGAGAGGGTAAATCACTCTCTATCCCCGCTTTACAGTTAAAGAGATTTGTAGTTTTTACGTAGACAGAATGGGAATTTACATTTTAAAGTGGTAGGTCACATATTAAAGGTTTCGAACCCTCCCCGAGAGTTAAACTGCTGAGCTAGCAAGAAATAAAGATGCTAAAAGGCCATTACTTTGTTGAAGATCTGCTGTCTGAAGAACGAGGCGCTTCCCGCCCCCTGCTACATATTCACACACTGAGTTAGATGTTATACTAGTGGCCAGGAGACAGGAAAATCAGCAGTTTTTATACCCTCGTGGAAAATTCGAGACCTTTCAAGAATGTAGACACACCCCCTCAACTTCATTGGATAGCTTAAAGCTACATATCCATATCGAAAAAGACATACATGATTGGTTGAAAATTAATTAAAGAAATTTGGGATTGGCTAAGTTCAAAACTGGCGGAAGGAAGGATTAATATTGCCAACCCAAAAAATAAAAGAACAAAATTTAGTAAAGACAACAACTTTTGAATACAAAATTTCTTCAAGAAAGTTCATTCCTTCGCACCAGAGTGCGTAATCATAGTTTTTAGTAGAGACATCTGTTAGAGAATGTCCACACTTCTTGATCCATGAAAAACAAAAGCAAATCAAAAACACTCAGTGACATCTTCTGATAAACTGTAGAATTAGTTCAGTAGTAAAGTTCAGAGCTTCTCCTGTAGAGGAGTTTCAATTGGCGCAAGATTTGAACTTGCGTCGTAGAGGTGTACCTCCCGGTACAATTATTATTATTATTATTATTATTATTATTATTATTATTATTATTATTATTATTATTATTATTATTATTATTATTATTATCATCATCATTATTATTATTATTATTATTATTATTATTATTATTATTATTATTATTATTATTATTATTATTATTATTATTATTATTATTGCGGTGTTACCAGTGGAGTAGAGGGGAAGAAACGGCAGGGACTAGGCACTAGACAAAACCACACCAAGAAAATTTTAAATTTAGAATGTATTTTCACAGTTAAATTTTCTTTTCTACTCTCTTGTGAAAACGACAGTAACAGTTTAACAATATAAGAATATAGATAGGATATTTACAATATCATAATATTTAATGAAGCTCCCATTTTGCAACACACGACTTTTAATTCAAGAATATAATTGGTAAGTGAATGAGACCTGAGGCCAGAACTTCTATTAACAAGGTTACCCTTTCAGAGCGGTAATTGCGCCTAAAACTTTTTTAAATATAGGAAAAGGAAGCTAGAGCTTCCAAAACAATTTACCATGAAGGGAAAATCCAACACTCAGTTTCAGATTATTATATATCGGGAGGGTCTCGAACGCTGAGCTGCAATTTCAATTTCCCATGGCCAGGCGGGCAAGAATTCATATCAGGTACCTCTCATTACAGTCAAGGGCTAACTAACTCTTATAGGGCCTACCACGTGACACTCGCTGCACTTACTAAATAGGGGAGCCACACATAAAATACGGATCGAAGTATCCAGAAAACCAGAAGCCAAAGCTCATACTAGCCAGCCAAGAAAAGTGAAAACAAAAGGTTAACCGAAAGGCCGAGAACAAAGTGAAATGGGATGCTGAGTACCTCAAGCGATCCCGTTGCATGACTTGTTAAAAAAACTAAGACTAGAAATAAATTTTAAGTCCATAAAGCTGGATATAAATGTAGAGATTAGAAAAGTTTAGTTACTAGAAAGAAAAAGTGAATAAGGGAAACGAGGGTACACACTCGAACGTCATTAAATTACATAGTACCCACTAGGGGTTTACACTCCGTCTGCAGATAGCCTGGAAACCTACATAATACAAATTAAGAAACCTACATTAAAATTAAAGCTAATCGCTGCGCGCCCTAACTGTTACATGCTAGAGGCAAACGCTGGTATCTTTCCGTCACCACACGCAGATAAGTTAACATTTTAAGTTAAATTGCTGCCTACCTTATTGCTTCCCCCAGCGTCGTCCGTCATCTCCTTGGGAGGAGAATCTCACTTCACGTCGCATAGTTCCAGATCCAGATACTGTAGATAAAGAAGGGTCAAGCTTACAGTATTTATAGGGACGAGCTGGGTGCTGATTTGTTAATTTAGAGGTGAACAGGCAGTGGTGGCAAATTAGAAACAAATTAATCAAGCCAGTATGTGCCAAATCTAAAACAGAAGCAGTTATCAACTAGGTTGAACACAATACAGCACCGTAGGTGGCACTACGAAACAACAGGAGTGATATCTTTTAATGAACGTGAAATGTAGCTTCAGTTCAGCCCGTCTCCGTGAGACTTCACTATTTACAGGCGTTAGAAAGGATGCCTACAACTAGGGAGAGGCCGTACCATTCTTTCTATTAATATTATTATCATTAAATTGGTCTTTACGTTTCACTCGCTGCTTTTAACGATTCTCGAAGACACAGGTGTCGAAAACTTTGTCCGGTAAATCTACTAAATGAGGCAGATGCTACTGAATTGAGCTAGGATTGAACTCGCCAACTTCGCCTAAGAACTACTGGATACTACACATTCTGTGAGATAAATTCTACAAAAAACGTGTTTCGTATGCAATATGCTAAGAAAACACACAAAAAAACAGAACCGTTGTTGACACAAGCGGTAGCTGGAGATGAGAAGTGGATTATAATATGAAAGCGATTCTGAAATGAAGATGCTGTACAGTCCAAACGAACCCAGAAGGGAAATCTCCAGAGACGAAGATTTGTTTGTATCTATGGATCTGTCTGTATGTTAAGTCATTGGAGGACATAAAACGTCTCGTAAAACAGCCCCTCCAAAGTAAGCCCGTTGGGCAGAGACACACTTTCGCCAGCATCCCTGACACTTTTCGAAACAGTCGTCCACTCCATCGTACGTCACTTCCCGCAGAGTGCGCGTCATATTCGTCCTCACATCTTTGGCTGGAGGCAATTCTGTAGCCTTTGAGCAGGGTCTTCACTTTCAGATCCCTTAATGGCATCACTGAAGGTTGTTCAGTTATAAGGAATCCGCAAAAACTGATTGCAGTGTCACAATAAGATGAAGTGTGAGGTATATTAACATTGTTTTCTTTGCTAACGAGGTAACTGTCTCCAGTGAGAAAGCTGGATGACCGTGAAACTTTGGTAGTGCAGTTCTTGTGTGTTGTAACGAACTCCAGTGTAGTGCTACCTTCTGGAGGGTTTCGAGACGCGAACTCCGGGGCTTCGAAGTCACAAAATGTTCTTCGGAAGGTCTAGCACGCAGGCAACGCTCCAGCCATACTTACTGCAGTACGGATTTATCGTTTATTGCAAATGCTGAAGGTAGCGTGATGAAACATCGACCACTAATGAATTTGATGAAAATTATCCAGTACAATTAAAAGAATGGTTCATGGTATGGGTTACTGCAGTCACGTCCTAGTACGTGAACCATGCGTAACGGCTGAGTGGCCTAGTAAGTGGTCCTGAGAGTTGCTATGGAATGAGAGTGGGCATCACGGACATATTCTGAGTCATGGCCTTCCTTGTGCTCAGGCTGCTAGGACTATACAATCCTTCGGTGGTCCATAACCCATTAGAGGAGAGATCCTTACTTGGACTATGTGTAAGCAGGGTAGCATCCCGCTTCATTAATTTACCGAGCTCAGAACATTTTAAGCAAGCCTCGGACCTACGGGAATAACGGAGTCCCACTCTCATTTGACAGACGAGGGACTCCTTGGAAATAACTTGGCGAACGAAATGGAATTCGATGGGAAGCAATCAATTTTAATGGGGCTTGTGGAAGAATGAAAGTAGAACTGGCTGAGTCAGTAAAGAGGATGTATCTGGATGTCCTAGGAGTAAATGATATTCAGGTAAAAGGAGGAAACGAGAAAGAGATAGGGGATTATAAAGTGTACTTGACGGGTGTTATAAAGGGAAGGGTAGAGTGTGGGGTAGGGCTGTTTATCAAGAATACTATTGCACGCAACATAGCTTCTGTTAGGCATGTAAATGTACGAATGATGTGGGTAGATTTGGCAGTTGGAGGAATTAGTACGAGAATTGTCTCAGCGTATTCATCACGCGAGGGTGCAGATGAGGATGAGGTCGACAAGACTTTTTCAGAAAATAAAGTTGAGGAGATAATGTACCGGTACAGGGTAAAATTTGAAAGCCTGAAAACTTCTTACAAATACCTGTACCTTATATCATTACTTCATGTAAATGTATGTATCCTAATTTTCCTCTCTTTTAATAAATACAGTATTAAAGTATTTTATGTGTAAATTGATGTTGAAATAACGTAAATTCTTCAACAGTTTTAGCAATGGGCGAGTTATTAAGAATTGACTTATTTCAGTATAACAAAATTTCACTATAACAAATTAATTTCTGAGGTCCCCAAAATTTTGCCTACATGCAGCAGGAATAGATGAATTTAGACCTGAAATGGTGAAGTATAGTGGGAAGGCAGGGATTAAATGGCTTCATAGAGTAGTAAGATTAGCATGGAATGTTGGTAAGGTACCTTGAGATTGGACAACAGCAGTAATTGCACCTATCTATAAGCAAGGGAACAGGAAGGATTGCAACAACTATCGAGGTATCTCATTGATTAGTATGCCAGCCAAAGTATTCACTGGCATCTTGGAAGCGAGGGTGCGATCAGTAGTTGAGAGGAAGTAGCATGTAAACCAGTATGGTTTCAGACCACAAAGGCGATGTCAGGATCGGATTTTCATTATGGGCCAGGAAACTGAAAAATGCTATGAGAGGAATAGACAGTTATGTTTACGTTTCGTAGATCTAGAGAAAGCATATGACAGGGTACCGAGGGAAAAGTTGTTCGCCATACTGGGGGACTATGGAATTAAGGACAGATTATTAAAATCAGTCAAAGGCATTTATGTTGACATTTGGGCTTCAGTGAGAATTGATGGTAGAATGAGTTCTTGGTTCAGGATACTTACAGGGGTTACACAAGGCTGTAATCTTTCACCTTTGTTGTTCGTAGTTTACATGGATCATTTGCTGAAAGGAATTAAGTGGCAGGGATGGATTCAGTCAGGTTGTGGCCTATGCTGACGACTTGGTCTTAATGGCAGATTGTGCCGAAAGCTTGCAATCTAAATATCTTGGGGCTTGAAATTCGGTGCAATGAGTATGGTAAAATCGGCTTTTCGAAGAATAAATTGATGCCAGTAGGTAAGAAATCCAAGAGAACTGAATGTCAGATTGATGATACAAAGCTGAAACAGGTAGACATTTTCAAGTATTTAGGTTGTGTGTTCTCCCAAGGTGGTAATATAGTAAGTGAGATTGACCCAAGGTGTAGTAAAGCTAATGCAGTGAGTTCGCAGTTGCGATCAACAGTATTCTGTAAGATGGAAGTCAGCTCCCGAACGAAACTATCTTTACATCGGTCTGTTTTCGGACCAACTTTGCTCAACGGTAGCGAAAGCTGGGTGAACTCAGGATATCTTATTCATAAGTTCTAAGTAACGGACATGAAAGTAGCGAGAATGATTGCTGGTACAAACAGGTGGGAACAATGGCGGAAGGTACTCGGAATTAGGAGATAAATGCTAAGTTAGAAACAAACTCGATGGATGAAGCTGTACGCACAAACCGGCTTCGGTGGTGGGGACATGTCGGCGAATTGAGGAGAATAGGTTACCTAGGAGGATAATGGACTCTGTTATGGAGGGTAAGAGAAGTATAGAGAGACGGAGACGACGATGGTTAGACTCACTTTCTAACGATTTAAAGATAAGAGGTATAGAACTAAATGAGACCACAGCACTAGCTGCAAATAGAGGGTTTTGGCGACGTTTAATAAATTCACAGAGGCTTACAGACTGAACGCTGAAAGGCATGCCGGTCTATAACGATGTATGTATCTAATTAATAAATCTACTAATTTTTCTGATGATCAATATTTTGTAAGTATGGGCGATATTGTAAAAACGATTAAAAGAATTTGTACACTATACTGCGGGTTTTTTCTTTTTGCTATTTGTTTACGTCGCACCGACACAGACATGTCTTATGGCGACGATGGGACAGGAAAGGCCTAGGAATGGGAAGGAAGCGTCCGTGGCCTTAATTAAGGTACAGCCCCAGCAATTTCACGACGTGAAAATGGGAAACCACGGAAACCATCTTCATGACTGCCGACAGTGGGGTTCGAACCCACTATCTCCCGGGTCCGAGCTCACAGCTGCGTGCTCCTAACCGCACGGCCAACTCGCCCTATGAAATAAAATTTAAAATAAGTGAATACATAAACTAATAATAATAATAATAATAATAATAATAATAATAATAATAATAATAATAATAATAATACCCGTGTGGGGATTTACCGGTTACCTCCATCGGGCGCGCCCCATTGGAATTGGGGAAGCTCGCTGGCTCTGCCGCCAGTAGAGTCAGAGGGTAGTAGGGAAATAAAATACCACCGTGAAAAAAAAACTGGTCCCTTGCCAGGGTTACGGCGAAGACTGGTAAATGACCAGAAGCCAGAAAACATCTTGAGGCAACCTCTAGGGCTAACAACCCTAGTTGTAAAAGGATGGGTACCCGTCCAAAGCAAAGTCAAGTCAAAACGCATGATGGCACAACATTTCAAGAAACATACCCCAGGGGGTAAATCTTCGGATAAATCCCTCGTCGTGAATCCCACGGCGCACGAGTCTCATTCGGATTCTGGGGGAGACTCGACATCATGCAAGAGACGAGTCGGAGCGTCTCGGTGTACCCCGAAGAGTCAAAAACTCAGGCCAAATTCTAAAACCTTTCTAGCAACTTTCAACATAAATTCACTTACACAAACTGGCAAGCTGAAAACCCTCACCAAAGCTCTTCACGAAAATCAGATATCCATAATGGCACTACAGGAAACAAGGTACCCAGATGAAGAGATTTTTGAATCCGAAGGCTACCGATTTTTCAAGAGCAAAGCGCAAAGAGTAATCCTCAATGGAGCTGTGATGCTTGGAACCGCGTTTGCTGTTAGAACCAAGATCCTTAAATCGGTTGCAAATTTCGAACCTGTGAATGACAGATTGTCTATACTCACAATTAAATGCGCGAACAAAACCTACGCCCTAGTTAACGCACATGCTCCTACAAACGATAAGAACAAGTCTGATCCAGACGAAGTTGATAATTTCTGGGACCTACTGAATGAAAAATTAAACAAAATCCCCAAACACCATGTCAAGCTTCTTTTGGGTGACTTCAATGCCCAACTAGGTCGTGAACAGAAGTACAAGAAAGTTATAGGAAATTACCCTGCTCACAAAAGAACCAATCCCAACGGAAAAAGACTGGTGTCCATTTGCGAAAATCACAACTTGCAGGTCATGTCGACCCACTTTCGCCATCTACCCAGAAAGCAAATGACTTGGCGTTCTCCCGTCCAAGCTCTCGGAGAGTTCCAAATTGATCACGTTGCAATCTCCAGGAGAAACAGCCCTGAGATTATGAATGTCAAGGTAAAGAAAGGCATCAATGTGGCCTCAGATCATTATATGTCTCTTATCAAATTCAAACCAATTCCTGCAAACACAAGGAAGACAACAGATCACACGCTTCGACAACAATAAACTTCGGCAAAGGGTCGAGGAGTTCCAGGAGAAGGCTAGACCAAATGACTGTGACTTTAACAACGCCAAAAGTCTCCTTGTTGAGGCTGCCGAAGACGTTGCAGAAATCAAGAGAAGCAAAAAGCATGCCTGGTGGAATGGTACCTGCGAATTAGTCCTCCAAGAAAGACTCAATGCATGGAAACAGTACTACTCTACGAAATAAGAAAATGATTGGGAAACCTACAAAACCCAACGTGCCCAAGCAGCTAGGGTGTTCAGAACTGAGAAACGTAAATACGAAAAATCTCTCATTGAAAAGATAGAACAAAACTTTAGGAAGAATGAAAGCAGAGAGTACTACAGAGCCTTCAAACGCAAACTCACTGGCTATAAACCACCATCTCTATGCTTTGAGCGAAAGGACGGCACACTGGCGACGTCAAATGAAGAAAATTGCAGCATTCTGGCAGATTATATCAAGAATTTACTTAATTGCTCTAAACCGCAAAGCGCCATTGAGACCAAGGAACCCTTACTCAGGTACCCAGATTCCAGACCACCCGACAGAGATGAAATCAAGCGCCACATTGCCCGTCTCAAAAATAACAAAGCGCCGGGGGAAGACTCAGTAGTAGCAGAAGTATGGAAATATGTCCCAGAGGAATCACTTGATATCTTGCAAAAGCAAATAGAAGAAATTTGGAACAAGGAGACCCTACCCGAAGATTGGAAAATAGCTTTGATCCATCCACTACACAAAAAAGGCAGCATGAAGAACATCAACAACTACAGAGGAATATCTTTGCTACCCGTGACTTACAAAATTCTATCACTTGCCATCCTGGAGCGTTTGGAAGCACAAGTCGAACATCAAATAGGTGAATACCAAGGAGGGTTCAGAAAAGGTCGCTCAAAAGCTGAACAGATCCAAAATCTCATAACGATCATTAGATATTGTACACTAAGGTCCAAGCAGTATGTGTCTGTCTTTGTGGACTTTAAGAAAGCGTACGACTCCATTGACCGGGAAGTCCTGCTAAACATCTTAAATGAATTTGGAGTTGATTTGAAACTGCTGGCATTAATCGGAGCCACCCTGACCAACACAAAATCCAAGGTGAAGTTCCACGGATGTCTCTCGCATTCCTTTGACATCAAAACAGGAGTCCGACAAGGTGATGGGCTATCCCCTATAATGCTCTTCAACTGTGTTCTTGAAAAGATCATCAGAACCTGGCGGGTGAGATTACAGGAAACCAACTACAGTCTATTGAGAATAGGAACCAAATCCAAGGGGATCACAGCAGACTGCTTAGCATTTGCCGATGATATTGCTGTTCTCTCCAACGACATAGAAACCGCTAGAGCTCAAGTTGAAATTTTAAAGGAAATTGCCGAACAAACTGGTTTGCAGATATCGTTTGAGAAAACAGAAGTAATGACTAACATCAAAGAGGCTCCACCAAAACTCCATACAAAATACGGGGACATCACCCGAGTAGACAAATTCAAATACCTGGGTGAGATCATCATGAAAAATGGACTGGACAAAGAAGCACTTCGGGAGCGAGTACGCAAACTGGAAATAGCCTACCAAACATCCCGCACAATCTACAACAAAAAATGCCTTTCCCAAAACACCAAGATACGTCACTATGAAACAGTTCTGAAGCCAGTAGTTCTATATGCAGCCGAAACCCTGTCTCTAAATGCCAACAAAGGACTCCTTGAAGAACTGGAGAAAAGAGAACGCAAAATTGTGAGAGGAATCTTGGTATCAAAGTACAAAAATGGAATCCATCAAAAGAGATCCAACAAGGAAGTCTACAGCAAAATAGAGAAAATTACCGACACAATCAGAAGAAGACGGGCACGATTTTACGGTCATCTGAAAAAAATGGACGGAAGAAAGTTAACTAAAGAAATCTTTCACTTTTTTGATGCAAACCCCAAAACCACAATTCCCTGGTTTAGAAATACCAAAGAAGACCTGCAAATGCTACATATCTCAGCTGAAGACGCCCTTAGCAGTGATCTCTTCCGCAAGAAAATATTGACGAACGGGCTAAACCGAGTCGAGCAACCGAAGGGAAGACACGGTGCCCCTTGGACAGAGGAGCGTAAGCAGGCCCACTCACAAAGAATGAGGGAAATTTGGGCTCTAAAGAAAGCCAAGTTCAGTGTCAAATGCAACAAGACTTAACGTGGTCCTTGATGGCCCCAGCGAATTATATAATAATAATAATAATAATAATAATAATAATAATAATAATAATAATAATAATAATAATAATAATAATAATAATAATAATAATAATAATAATAATAATAATTTGCCAACAATGCAGGTAAATGGACGCGTTCAAAAAAGCTGTCAAATTAACTGTTTGGCTCTAATACATAATATGTATATAATGTATAATAATGTATATATATATTACATAAGATCATATATAATTGTATCAGTTCGAATTGACAGTTAAAATTGATCTTTAAAATAGATGGCCACTCACTCCAACAGATTACTGCTCCCGTGACTGAACCGGAATCCTCATGTCCTGAAACTCCAGAGCTGTCCTCGGTTCGACCTGCCTGCGTCGATATGTCTCTGAACTCGCGCCGTACTATATCAGTGTACATATGTCCCTCCTCCCTCCTCCTTCGTGCCTGACACGTCCAGTCACTGCTGACACAAAGTGCCATCCAACTTGATGCACTTGATAAAATTTATCGAGCCATTCCTATATAGCCCAATAGACCGACGATAGTTCGTGTGTGACCGAACTGAGGCAGTTCACAGTCTATCCATAAATTAAAACACTGGCGCAATAAATATACTCACGCAAACTCCACAAATATTGGACTGGCAGCATAATATACTGACAACAATCATGGTCCAGAATTCAGGAGTACACAACGAGAGTCAGAGTCAGAATAAGTTTCCTCAAAGTAAAATGAGTAGCGTCATGAGTACTCTGAATCGGAATAAACAATCCCCTTCAGACTAACACTTCCTACGTATTTATGTCCTCGTTATTCGTTTTTTTTTACTACACTCAAATCGAAATTCTGTTCCGTTCCATCACGCCACCTTTTCCTAGGCAGGTGCTTGGATGGATAAACTGAGCCTGACAAATTTTTCGTTCTGTATACTTCACATGCACGTGCATGTTTTTTACCTAGATATTCGTGGCGATGGTTTTATCCCATATTACAGCCCCTCTTTGTACACAAGTAGGCTCAGCTGAAGTGTCCAGAAGAGGCTGTATGATTCTTACCACTAATATACAAAATATATTAACAAATAAATAACCGAAATGCCTAACTTAATTACTATAATACAGATGTGTACATTACAATATTATACATTAATTCTGGCATGCTAATAACAGGAATGGCTCGATATTTTCTTAAATAATACACCATTACACATTAACAACCTAGACTGCCGTGCGTGTAACATTTTACAGTATTTATGAGTATTACATTTCATCGTCAATGTTTGATGTATAGCTATCGCACCTTAAAACTACTTCACTGACAGAGTTCGAAGAACATTATTACTAATAGTGAAGATGCATATACCTTCGACAAGTCTCTCATCGAACACACTAGAGCAGCAGTTCTCAACATTTGAAAGACCGCGCTCCGATAAATTCCTTTTTCTATAATACGAGGACCCATTCCCAACAAATTTACTCATAAATTCAGTTTCATTACGATACTCCTAAATTATTAGCTAAGGATGTATATATATCTTACCTTCAATCAAAGCAGCTGTAGAAATTGATGTCCATTGTTCTTGGTCAGCGTAAACGACTCCGAAGTATTTATTGTATCTCCGCCACTGAAATTTCACGTATTATTCATCTGATTTCTTTCTGCAGGGCTTCAAGAGTTCGTGGATTCTTCTTGTACATTTTCTGTTTTAAAGTTTCGCACAAATAAAAGTCACTGACACTCAAATCCTGGGAACGGGGGGAGGGGCAAACTCCATGACTAAATATTCACTCATCTAACACCTGTTCTAAAGCATAATTCGATCAAGCTCTATGGACAGTGGCGGTATCTTGCTGGAAGTAGGCATATTGCTTTCATTTCTCTGTCAATATATCAAAAAATAGCTGCAGTATGTGTTACACATAACGCTCAGAGTAAACATAGACGTTCTGATCGTGAAGAGAAATTTCATGCACTAAATTAGGACTGTCAGCGTTCTAATACCTTGATTCTGATCATTCCGTTGCCCACTTTCATGAAAGTAAGCTTCGTCCGTTATAATTGAAAAACATGGCTCAACAGTACCATCATGGACAGATTACAGCATACACCGACAGATAGCCAACGCAAATATCGTTCAACAAGAAGTATTAATAATGGCGTGATGCTTCCGCAGAGGTCTGGTACAGGTCTTTCGAGATGACGCCGGTTAGGCGACCTGCGCGTTTGCAACAAGAAGTGTAAGAATAACTCCAAAGACGTTAGCTCAACAAGAACTTTACTCGTAAAGTAAACATTTATTCCGCACGCTTACCGCTAACCATATTCGCTGCGCTGTCTAACCGCGCACTCCACCGTGTCACTCGAGTACACAGCAAGCATTTCTTCAGTCCATCTGCGCAGCAGCAGCGACTAAAGTGCCTCTCCCTATACAATGTGCTCTATACAGTATAATAACGACAATATCTTCTTCCCAATTTACTGCAGTCGGCACTTGATGTGGATTTGGATCATTTTTACGGAGGATGCCCTTCCTGACGCTGACCTTATGTGGAGGGAAGCGTTCCCTATCGCATGCTTCTGTGCTAGAGAGCAGTGTGGTGTGTTGTATATAGAAGAAGGGTAGTGTATTAAGACGAACACAAACGTCAGACTCCGAGCCAAATGAAACAAACAAACGCAGTTAAGATCCTAGGACAGTCCGGGAATTGAAATCTGGGCCCTTGGAACCGAAGGTCAGTATGCCACCTTTCCGCTCAGGAGTGAGATAAAACACTGCCGTTTTTTTCCGGTCGTTTAAAGGCGATGTAAAATATGTTGGCAATGATCACTTTTCAAGGTTTACAGATAGAAGAATGTGTGCTAGGAAATGATAGCAGCAACAATAGGCATAACGAACACCACAGTGCCGTCCAAAACCCAACCGGAGTTACTCCCGTGGACTATTTTCTATGTCTTTACATAAGAGATCATGTTTACCATGCACTGACAAATATGACCTCGTCAATATAATTCTAGCAGCAAGTACAACTATAAGACAATATTGCGGAGGTTGAGGAAAGGGCTAATGAGGAGTGTCGCATTGTGTATAGAGCAGAAAGGGGATTATTTTGAAAATCTCACTTGAGTTTCCAGTATATCGTATCTCAAGCCCCTTCAGTGAGCACGAGTTTCTATTACCCATTATTTCTGAGACAGCCTACATATCATGTATGGGAATTTACTGGTTCACGAACCACTAGTAGATTGGTCTTATGGCGACGATGGGATAGGAAAGGACCAGGAGTGGGAAGAAAGCGGCCGTGGCCGTAATTAAGGTACAGCCCCAGCATTTGTCTAGCGTGAACATAGGAAACCGCACGGAAGACCATCTTCAGGGCTGCCGACAGTGGGGCTCGAACTCACTATCTCCCGAATGCAAACTGACAGCTACATAACCCAAACTACGAAATCGGTCAACAGCTGAAGAATCAAGCCGGATGCTTGTAGCCTGTAGTACAGTGGTGGTTGAATACCGTATTTCTATCCTTGCTTCACTTTGTTTATATGAGTGAAAATAAGCTTTCAAAAATGACACTGTGGCAAGGAAAGAGAAGGAAGTCACTGAACAATCTTCATGTTATCGCAGTAGAAATTATACTTCTCGATTTCCAGTTCAAGACTACCAGAACGATTTGATTGCGATTCAACTTATCGATAACTAATAACTTCCACATTGTTGCTATGATGTACAAACCTGGGTGACTCATGAGAAGAACGTAATTACTTCTACTGTCAAGTTAGGGACATGGCAGAATAAATGCGGACTTTGGAGTCAAGAAACCCTCTGCGGCATTTCTACAGAACTGAAATCCGTTCTGAAGTTCATGAATTTTTGCCTAAAGGGGATATATTAAGGGAAATTGTACTATCCTATCATGCCAATGTTGAGATTGCCAAATTTGCCTTAGCATCTCTGTAACCTCAAAGAAGTTTGAAATATTTAATTCGGCATTTAGTATCTATTGTAAGTTCACTGAACTAAAATTGAATTTCATTTACGGTTGGAATAAGACTTATGGTTTACTTTCATATACAGTATTTTTCTAGAAGAACGCATGTTATAGAAAGGAGTCTATTACAAATTAGTACGATTTTGGGTTGATTGGTTAGTTTAACTATTTTTATGTGTTGATAAAATTTGTAAAATTACTCGTTTAGTACTAAAGAAATATAAAGCAAATTAAAATCACGGCCTTCGTAGGAGTGGAAGGTAAACCTGGCCACATAATGGGATAGAGTGGTTAGCTCTTTTGCTAGTTGTTCTACGTCGCACTGACACAGATAGGTCTTATGGCGACGATGGGATAGGAAAGGGCTAGGAGTGGAAACTTCGCGGCAGTGGCCTCAATTAAGGTACAGCCCCAGCATTTCCCTGGTGTGAAAATGGGAAACCACGGAAAACGAGGTTAGCTCTATACACGAGCACCTTTGTCCCCTTTTACTCATTCTTGTAGGTTAAGTGAACCCAGGGCCATGTACCTCTCCAAAAGTAGAAATATCTTTTCCAGATTGCCCCCTTTACATGGCGAGAATCGACCCCACGTCCTTCCGAAAGAATCGAACCAACCTTTACCGTCTTGGCCAGGTTAGTGAGATACAGGTATAGAATACAATTTTGAAAGTTGTCCGATATGATTAGTCACCACAAAAACACTTCATTCCTCTTCTGCTGCTCTTCCCACGCCGTGGTGGAGTAGCGACTACGAATTGTGTTGGGCGCTGTTTTATGGTCGAATGCCCATCCTGACGCAAACTTAACGTGGAAAGATGTTGCAGATTTATATGGTGGTTGGCAGAGTGTTGGTACAACTGTGTCCCTGAGTGGGTGGAACTGACTAGAGGCGACAAATTCCCGACCAGGCCGGGAATCAAACCCGGAATCATCTGAACTTCATCATTCAGTTACGGAGTAGGACAATGAAATATTGAATTACGAACCAAATACCAAGCACCCATACTCTTTTGACATGTACACAATGAAACTTTATTTACAAATTCGTGAAAACCACAGACTTCTCTGTCTATTACGTAGTTTCGAAAATACAGGGATCTCAAGACAAGCATGTATAAGCTATAACTTAAAAAGAAGCAAAATCCTGTGTATGGAAAAAGTGTAGTAACAACTGATTCACCAGTTCCATAAGTAAATCGCAAATGATTTTATAATATCTTCATTTTAGACTTTCAGCATTCAATCTGCAAACATCTGTGAATTTACTAAGCGCCTCCACAATACTCTCTTTAAAAATAGCTCGAAGGTCTCGTTTCGTCCCACATCCGATCTTTAAATGATCCAAAAATGGAGTCTAACCATTGCCATCTTACCTGTCTCTCTCCACATCCCTTACCTCCATAACTGAGACCATTTTCCTCCTAGGTAACCTAGCCTCCTCCATTCACCTTACATGAAGCCACGCCGAGCTGGTTTTTACGTATATCTCCATTTATAGAGTATATTCCTACCTTAACCGTTATTCCTCATTCCAAGTAACCACCTGCCATTGTTCCCATCTGTTTTTACCAGCAATCACTCTCGCTTCTTTAATGTCCATTACTTCTAACTTATGATTAAGAAATCCTGTGCTCATTTAGCTTTTACTCCTGTACGGTAAACTCGGCCGATGTACATAGGCAAGTCAATAAGTGTTTCCAATTTTGCTCTAATTATGTTCAGGTTGGCTTTATGGCGTGGTGTGCTCACCAGCCGCTAGATGGTACCGTTGTCTACGTCTGTGGTAGGTTTCAGCGTTATCAGATCAGTACAGCTTGTGACATAAAGTTTGCTGCGCCACTCTCTGTTTTTTTGTGGTCTGAGGGAGTACCAGGAGCGGAAATTCATAGAAGACTTTCAGCACAACACGGGGACAATAGTTTGCCACAGCGAAGTGTTTACCGGTGGACTGAACAATTCAAAAAGGGTCGCACCAGCGTAAAGGATGAGGAAAGATTCGGGCGTCCATCTGCAGCTGTACCTGATGCCAATACTGAACAAATGCGTGATACGATCCTGAATAACAGACGAGAGACTATTGATGACGTAGCAAACCATATGCACATTAGCCATGGTTCTGGCTGTTCTTCCTTGGTGCAAACAGAGAGGGGCGCGGCCATCTTTACGTCGCATCAACGCAAGCTGTACTGATCTGATAACGCTTATTTTATTTTTTTTGCTATTGGCTTTACGTCGCACCGACACAGATAGGTCTTGTGGCGACGATGGGACGGGAATGGGCTGGGAGTGGAAAGGAAGCGGCCGTGGCCTTAATTAAGGTACAGCCCCAGCATTTGCCTGGTGTGAAAATGGGAAACCACGGAAAACCATCTTCAGGGCTGCCGACAGTGGGGTTCGAATCTAATATCTCCCGAATACTGGATACTGGCCGCACTTAAGCGACTGCAGCTATCGAGCTCGGCAATAACGCTTAAACCTACCACAAACGTAGACAACGGTGCCATCTAGCGCTGGTGAGCACACAACGCCATAGAGCCTACCTAAAGACAATTAAAGCAAAATTGCAGATACTTATTGATTTGCCCTCGTAAAATAGTTTCCCTAGGGAAATGGGTTATTTCTTACAGAATACCATTGATTGCAACTTCGAGCTCACTGCATTAGCTTTTCTGCACCTTTATTCGAATTCACTTACTATACTGCCATCTAAAATAATACACATGCTAAATACTTGAAATGATCCACCTGTAACAGTTTTGTATTACCGATCTGACATTCAGTTTTAATGTTTTTCTTATTACTTGAGTCTTGGAAATGCTGTATCTCTTTTCAGGTTTCAATATATTAGATGTGCATGCTTTCAGCAGTTTATCATTAAGACCCAGCATAAACAAAGCTCCAGGAAAAGACAGGTGGAACAGGGTCATGGGAAGGAGAAAGGGGAGGAGGAAGTAGCTTCTGCAGCTAACAGGAAAGATAGGGCTGACCAGGAGGAGAGGGGATCAAATGAGATGGATAGGGTTGAGGCTCTGGTCATGGGGGATTCCGTCGTTAGACACGTGGGGAAAGTGTGTGGAGGAAAGGGAACCAGGGTAGAGTGCTATCCAGGAATTAGGTTGAGGCAGATGTTGAGGAAAGTAGAAGAGAGGGAGGAGGAGAAGGAGAAGGTGGTAGTGTTTCACGTTGGTACTAACAACGTAAGGCAAGCAGGTATAAGTATCAACATAGTTGGGGATGTGTGGGTTCTGGTAAATGCAGCACGGGTGAAGTTTGAGAAAGCGGAGATTGTTATTAGTGGAATACTGTGTAGGAGGGATACTGACTGGAGGGTGATTGGGGATTTGAATGAGACTATGGAGTGGGTATGTGGGAAACTGGGAGTGAAATTTCTATATCCTAATGGGTGGGTAGGAGATAGGGATCTGCGCTCAGATGGTCTTCACTTAAACCGCAGTGGTACGTATAAGTTAGAAAATGTGTTTGGAAGGGTAATAAGGAGGTTCATTCAGGGAAACGTGGTGGCCTAGGGAGCGGTGATAAGGGAAAAGGTAACTGAAAATCAAGTAGAGATGACGTGAAATTGTTAGTGTTGGACTGTAGAAGTATTGTGAAGAAAGGAATAGAATTGAGTAATTTAATAGATATATATTTACCAGGTATTGTAATAGATGTTGAATGGTGGCTGAGAAATGATATAATAGATGCAGAAATTTTCTTACGGCACTGGAGTGTGTATCGTAGAGATAGGATAGGAATGGTGGGAGGGGGAGTATTCATTCTGGTGAAAGAAGAATTTGTAAGCTACGAAAAGAAAGATGACAAGTACGAAATTATAGGGGTAAGGCTCATTTCTAAAGATAATAGGCAACTTGATATATTTGGAGTGTACAGATCGGGAAAGGGTAGCACTGACACGGATACAGAATTATTTGATAAGATATTCAGCTATGTGGGAAACGCCATGGAAAGAAATGTGATTGTAGCGGGTGATCTGAATTCGCCAAATGTCAATTGGGAAGGAAATGCGAAGGACAGGAAGCATGACCAACAAATGGCAAATAAGTTAATATGGGAAGGACAGCTGATTCAGAAAGTGATGGAACCAGCCAGAGGGAAAAATATCCTGGATGTGGTGCTGATAAAACCAGATGAGCTCTATAGAGAAACTGAAGTAATAGATAATATTAGCGATCATGAAGCTGTTTTTGTCGTAGTTAAAAATAAATATGATAGAAAGGAAGATCTTAAAAGTAGGACTATTAGGCAGTACCACATGGCTGATAAAGCAGGCATGAGGCAGTTTCTAAAAAGTAACTATGATCGGTGGAAGACGGTAAATAAAAATGTAAACAGACTCTGGGGTGGGTTTAAAGCAATTGTTGAGGAATGTGAAAATAGGTTTGTACCTTTAAGGGTGGTAAGGAATGGTAAAGACCCACCTTATTATAATAGAGAAATAAAGAGACTAAGAAGGAGGTGCAGACTGGAAAGAAATAGAGTTAGAAATGGCTGTGGAAGTAAGGAGAAATTGAAGGAACTTACTAGAAAATTGAATCTAGCAAAGAAGGCAGCTAAGGATAACATGATGGCAAGCATAATTGGCAGTCATACAAATTTTAGTGAAAAATGGAACGGTATGTATAGGTATTTTAAGGCAGAAACAGGTTCCAAGAAGGACATTCCAGGAATAATAAATGAACAAGGGGAGTGTGCATGTGAGGATCTTCAAAAGGCAAAAGTATTCAGTCAACAGTATGTAAAGATTCTTGGTTACAAGGATAATGTCCAGATAGAGGAAGAGACTAAGGCTAAGGAAGTATTAAAATTTACATATGATAACAATGACATTTACACTACGATACAAAAGTTGAAAACTAGAAAAGCGGCTGGACACATAAATGGGATTGTAAATAAAGAGTACAGAGCTCTGCACATGGTTATGAGGGTGTTTAGGGGTTGTAGTAAGGGTGTAAAGGAGAGTGCATATAAGTCTCTGGTAAGACCCCAACTAGAGTATGGTTCCAGTGTATAGGACTCTCACCAGGATTACCTGTTTCAAGAACTGGAAAAAATCCAAAGAAAAGCAGATCGATTTGTTCTGGGTGATTTCCGACAAAAGAGTAGCCTTACAAAAATGTTGCAAAGTTTGGGCTGGGAAGAATTGGGAGACAGAAGAAGAGCTGCTCGACTAAGTGGTATGTTCCGAGCTGTCAGCGGAGAGATGGCACGGAATGACATTAGTAGACGAATAAGTTTGAGTTGCGTTTATAAAAGTAATGAAGATCACAATATGAAGATAAAGTTGGAATTCAAGAGGACGAACTGGGGCAAATATTTATTCATAGGAAGGGGAGTTAGGGATTGAAATAACTTACCAAGGGAGGTGTTCAATAAATTTCCAATTTCTTTGAAATCATTTAAGAAAAGGCTAGGAAAACAACAGATAGGGAATCTGCCACCTGGGCGACTGCCCTAAATGCAGATCATTGATTATTGATTCGATTGATGATGTTATACAAATCTTAGGGGCAGCCTGGCCGAGATGGTAAAGGCGTGCTCGGTTTGCATGGAAGGGCGTGGTTTCTATTCACCGTCAGGTAGTCGTAAAACTTAAGAAACGAAGTTTCCACTTCTGGAGGTCCATATTTCCCTGAGGGTCACTCAGTCTACACCAAAAATGAGTAGCAGGTTAATTCCTGGGAGCAAAGGCGGTCGAGCGTAGAGCTAACCGCTGTACGCCATCAAGTGCCGAGGTTACGGATCGTGGAAGCCCTCCAAGAGCCTTCATGACCCATGCGGAGATGATAAAAGAATTCATATCTTTATCTTCAAAATATTATGGTATTTCCTACTTTTAAAGGCTCCGCTCAAGCTTATTCGTCTGTTAATATCATTCCATGTCATCTCTTCACTGACAACTCGGAAGAAATCGTTATTTAGCCTTGATTAGTTCGAGGGGAATTTAAAAAATGTGTACAAATTTCTTCCCTCCTTTTAATTTAGGTACAATTGGCCCTTTAGGGCTCGTTTTGAAATATTAAAGTAACTATTCTGAACCAACATCTGCAAAAATTCATGAACGAGCTTGTATGCTCTTGCTGTTCACTTAAGTCTTGGAAATGCTGAACGGAATTGCCACAGCATGCATTCTATGCTAGAGTGCAGAACAGCGAGGACTTCATTAAGATAAGTTCCAAATTCAAGTTTTTTTGCTAGTGGCTTTACGTCGCACCGACACAGATATGTCTTATGGCGACGGTGGGATAGGAAAGGCCTAGGAGTTGGAAGGAAGCGGCCGTGGCCTTAATTAAGGTACAGCCCCAGCATTTGCCTGGTGTGAAAATGGGAAAACACGGAAAACCCTCTTCAGGGCTGCCTACAGTGGGATTCGAACCCACTATCTCCCGAATGCAAGCTCACAGCTTTGCGCCCCTAACCGCACTGCCAACTCGCCCGGCAATTCAAGTTTTTAAGGATATAAATAGAAATAAACCAATGTTTATGCATTTCTAAATATATTTGAGTGTGATTTGATAGAATCTGATGATGTCATATTTTAATGAAGTCGTTTCTTTTACAGGCACATTTTTTTAAAGAAGGAACCCATACTTTCCAGTGTCGACTCGGTCAAACGTAAGTTAAAAGCTCTTCAGTGTATCGAACATACAGGTTAAACATAAATATTATACTACAACATATCTGTAATAATAATTTCGTGTGGTTATTTCTAGCCGAGTGCAGCCCTTGAAGGCAGACCCTCCGATGAAGGTGGGCGGCATCTGCCATGTGTAGGTAACTGCGTGTTATTGTGGTGGAGGATAGTGTTATGTGTGGTGTGTGAGTTGCAGGAATGTTGTGGACAGCACAAACACCCAGCCCCCCAGGCCACTGGAATTAACCAATGAAGGTTAAAATCCCTGACCCGGCCGGGAATCGAACCCGGGACCCTCTGAACCGAAGGCCAGTACGCTGACCATTCAGCCAAGGAGTCGGACAACATACCTGTAGAAAACATGTTATTAAACAAGGGATAAAATGCAAACTATAAACAAAGAATGATATCAAATTCTATCAAGTCACGTCTAAATATTTAGAAATAATATTTTTCTCTATCTTTGTTTAATATGTAGGAACTTATATTCTAGAACTTATTAATGACGAATAATGTAAGTTCCTAAATATTAAACAGAGACGAACATAAATATTAATTCTAAATATTTGAGTGTGATTTGATAGGACCTGATGATGTTCTTTTAGGAACGAAATATGTCATTCTTGGTTTAATAGTGTGTATTTTTACCCGTTGTTTAATGATGTATTTATCTTTACAGGTATGTTGTAGTATAATATTTAACCTGTGTGTTCGACACACTGAAGAGCTTTTAACTTACATCTTCAGCTATAGACCTACTGTAAGTTTTTTACCATTTGTTTTATTTTTCAGGTAGTTTATAAATTTATTTACTAAAAAATAGTTATAAATTAACTGAGTCTAAACTGAAAAGTGATGGCTTCAGATATTACGACATTTTGCAGCAATATTTCAAATATGCTGTGCATTTTTCTTTGGCTAAGAAAAACCGAATGGAGAAGCGTCAGACTACGAGCGTGCGATATACCCTTTACAACATAAGAGGAATAAAGAACATAGGCTCAAAAAAGCTGCTCCCAAAAAGGAGCCCATCTGGGAGTCATCAACTCACAGGCAGAAGATTATTTCCTGAAATCTACGTGTTATTGTCCGCCTCTGTGGTGTAGTGGTTAGCGTGATTAGCTGCCACCCCCGGAGGCCCGGGTTCGATTCCCGGCTTTGCCACGAAATTTGAAAAAGTGGTACGAGGGCTGGAACGGGGTCCACTCAGCCTCGGGAGGTCAACTGAGTAGAGGTGGGTTCGATTCCCACCTCAGCCATCCTGGAAGTGGTTTTCCGTGGTTTCCCATTTCTCCTCCAGGCGAATGCCGGGATGGTACCTAACTTAAGGCCACGGCCGCTTCCTTCCCTCTTCCTTGTCTATCCCTTCCAATCTTCCCATCCCTCCACAAGGCCCCTGTTCAGCATAGCAGGTGAGGCCGCCTGGGCGAGGTACTGGTCATACTCCCCAGTTGTATCCCCCGACCAAGTGTCTGAAGCTCCAGGACACTGCCCTTGAGGCGGTAGAGGTGGGATCCCTCGCTAAGTCCGAGGGAAAAACCGAACCTGGAGGGTAAACAGATGATGATGATGATGATGATGATCTACGTGTTATTTTGCTTCACCTCCTTCTGTGGATCAGTGGTTGAGTTTTGGTCTCCAGATCCCCATCAGAGGTCGTCGGATTTCTGAAGGATGGAGAAAAATTCATCCAGCACTCAATGTCGTCCGGTGTTGTCATGTTAATAAAGATCTCTGGTGACATGTTTGGTGTTTACTCGAGAATATTAATTAATACTCTGCTATGGTTCGCCCTCAGCTGTCGCTATTTTTTGACAGATGCAGTGTCTTTGCATCTATAGTGTCTCACATATGAACTCAGACCCGACGCACGGTGTTTGTACTCTACGCTACGGTACCTGTCGCGCGCGACCGCCCTGCTTTAAGCGTCTATACAATCTTATATGAAATCTTACCTTATAAAAGATGCTGTAAGTGTTGTCCTTCTTGGGTTATAACTGGTAACCACATTCTGACTGACGCGAGTGTGTTCTGCCACGGTGATGGTTCTGATTTCATTCATAATGTTTTATTTCATTTCATCCAGTGTGAGAGGATTTGTTTGATATACGTAGGTGGATCAAAAGGTTAGTTGCACTAACGCACCGCAGCAGCGCGCTGTGTGTCGCAAACGTGGGCACAGCGGAGAAAGGGACAGACACTGCCTACACGTCTGTTAGGCAGGTCGCTGTGGTGTCTCGTCTAGTATTGTGTGAATAGCGGCCAAATGCAATGGCGCGTCAACTGGACGCTCACTCCAAATATGATGTGCGTGCGACAATCCGATTCCTATGGGCCAAAAGGAAGAATTGCACGTACATTAATCGTGAAATTAGTGCTGTGTATGGGGAGCGGGCCATTTCCCGGCAAGGTATCGTAAAGTGGTGTCAGCAATTCGAAGCCGGACGCACGGATATCACGGACAACCATCGCGAAGGCACGCCCGCAACGTCCAGGACCCGTGCAAAGGTCAACAGTGTTAATGTGATCATTAGACAGAACTGGCGCATTAAACTGCGAGAAATCGCGACGCAGCTGAACATGTCGTATGGCAAATTGTTCGCCATTGTTTACGAGGACCTTGGATATCGTAAGCTGTGTCAAATATGGGTCCCACGTCTTCTCACCGATGAGCACAAGGGTCAACGTTTCCAATCCTCCCTGGCATTTTTGTAACGCTATGCCGCAGACGGCAACGGGTTTCTGCGGCGAATCGTCACAGGTGACGAAACGTGGGCCCACCACTTCACCCCCGAAACGAAGAGAACATCAGTGGAATGAGTGCACCCCTCATCACCACAACGAAAGAAGGCCAAGGTTCAACCTTCAGCTGGTAAGGTTATGGCGACAGTGTTCTTTGACATGGAGGGTTTGCTGCACGTGGAATGCATGCCGAAAGGAACGACGATCAACGCGGCGTCGTATTGTCAAACGTTGCACCGATTGCGATTAACGAGAAGCGCCGGTGTGATTTTGTTGCACGATAACGCAACACCTCACAAGGCCCGCCAAACGAGAGAACTGCTGCAGCGTTTCAAGTGGGAGGTCTTGCAACATCCACCTTACAGTCCCGACCTAGCGCCATGTGACTTCCATCTGTTCGATAAGCTCAAAACGGAGCTCGGTGGTCGACGTTTCCAGACCGATGAGGAGATGAAGGCCGCTGTCTCCGAGTGGTTGCAGAACGCTGGAGGAAATTTCTATGCATCCGGCTTCGACAAGTTGGTTGTGCGTTCGCAGAAATGTTTGGAGTCTCTTGGAAATTATGTGGAAAAGTGACGTTACAGGGTATGTCGTTATAGTCGTGTTGCTGTTGTATAGGTGATGTAATAAATGGCCATAACTGGAAAGTGCAACTTATTTTCTGATCTGCCCTCGTACTTTTTCTTACAGATTATCACACAAGTAAAAATCACACACTGTTAGATCTGGAGGACGAGGGGATAAATAGACCAGCACTGATCACTCGCTCTGCAAACACTTCCGAGATTGTAAGAAGGAATCTTCTTCTGTATGAGCAGGGGCTGAATCTTGTTGAAACCACCCACGCGATTCTTCTTCTTCCGTTAACTGATGGAATAATGGCGTCAAAATGTCATCTTGGTACCTCTCTGCATTTACTGTCATCTCGTAAAATGATAGGCCCAATTATTCGTCTTGCACTAACAGCACAGGAAACACCAATTTTCCTATCATAATAACGGATTTCACAAACACCGTTAGGATTTTTCTGCACACCAATAGCAAGAAATATGACTGTCACAGGACCATTGTTATGAAACCAGAACTTTCATATACAAAAATATGGTGTTGCAATGATAACTGTCTCACCATGTTAACGGCTGTGGTTCAGACTGGCAACTGATGCTTCCCAGGTCGAACACATGCAGGCTGCTTGCAAGGTCGAGAACTATACGCACGCCTCCCATTCTGCAGCTGCCGTAGCGCAGAGTACAAACACTGTGCGTTCGGTCCGGGTTTATATGAGAGACCTTGTATCTCCAGGCAAAGGTCAGAGCAAACTGTAGCTTTTTCTGAAGTCTCAGTCCCATCATGGATGTGGCTGTATAGAAGCGGCTGAGGTAAAGGTTGCACTGAGTAATGACATTCAGAGCGTCTGGATGCTGTTCGGATTAACTTTCTATCCCAGAGAAGAAAGCAATAGCAAACTACCTCACTCCTCATCATGCATCTGCGCCTCATAATGGTACCATCGGTTTTTCCGATTTCTCTACAACCGCCTCTCCTTTGGTAATGACTTTTGAAGATCCAACCAGCCTCAGAGTGAAGACTTGACATAGATCGCCCAACAGAGATCTGTTTCTCTACCATGTCGTAGAGTACAACGTAACTTCGAAATGCCAGCACACGGTAACTGAGACCATACGGTTATTATTATTATTATTATTATTATTATTATTATTATTATTATTATTATTATTATTATTATTATCAGTTTATAAAGGACTTCGCAGTTCTTAGTAACAAAATTGACGAGACAAATGATTTTCATAATTGGAGTTCAAAGTTACCAGTTCAGACCCAATATCCGTTATGATGTACACCTTTCTCTAACTCTAATCTCCGTTTAAAACTTTTGGAGTACCTCTTACATATATACGAGGGGCTTCCTGGCCGAGGCGGTAAAGGCGTGCTCGGTTGGCCCGGAAGGACGTGGGTTCGAATCCCCGTCAGGAAGTCGTAAAATTTAAGAAAAGAGATTTCCACTTCTGGAGGTGCATACGGCCCTGAGGTTCACTCAGCCTACACCAAAAATGAGTACCGGGTTAATTCCTGGGGGCAAAGGCGGCCGGGCGTAGAGCTAACCACTCTACCCCATCGCGTGCCGAGGTTAACAATGGTGGAAGCCTTTACCGTCCACCCCTCCAAGGGCCTTCATGGCCTGTACGGAGGTGACTTTGCTTTTTTTTTTTTTGAGATATATACGGATGGCTGTTATGCTTTTTAAAACATATGCACGGTAGTTTGCAAGCCAAGCTTAACGTGAACTATGCATGTTAAACCCAGTCTTATCGACTTTTTAAAGTAATAATATGCCATTTCATGTTATAGGATATGTTACCTTTTGCACATGAAGTCTAGAGCTATATGTGCTTGAAAGAGCCACCGACACCATTAAGAGAAAACTTAAACCTGAAAAAAGGCGTACTATAAATGCAAAAGAAATATTTTCCTTAAGATCATGTTTATCTGAAGTCCTTTTGGGAAACAAAGTTTAATGAAAAAAATAGTTTTTCTAAGTATTGGGAAGAACAGGTCTTGAAAAGGTTACTGTTATGTAAAGGTGCTTATGTTTGGAATTTTACCTCCATGCATTTTCCCTCCGCAGGTTCTCCACCTCTGGCCGGTCCAGGGTACCAGCTGTTTCCCGGTATGGGTTATTATAAACTGCACCTTAGTCAGAAGAATTGGGAGGAGGCTCGAGTGACCTGCTTCCAGGAAGGAGCCCATCTGGCCATCATCAACTCGCAGGCAGAAGCAGATGTCTTGGGCGCGATCTTCAAACTATATAGTAGTGCTGCCACATATGTGGCATTCATCGGCTTCCACGATCATTACTTCGAAGGGCAGTTTATCACAGTTCTTGGTAATTGATCTCACTCGTAGACTTATACACTTGTGAGGAAAAAACAGTAAAAACAGAATCACTATAAAATGCAGCAGTGCGGTTGTTACATTAATAATTAATCATCAAAATAAGAACTCAAATACACGTACGGTACTCAGTTAAATTCAAAAGGTAAATTAAATGTTACGAATAGGGAAAGTATATACACAAATGCAGTAATATTCAAATAGCGACGTTACAGTTCAGAATAGCGGGGAACGGAGTTTCATAACTATGGGAATAATGTTAACTTAATACTTACGATGTGATTTGTTAAATCCGTGTTGCTCGCATTTTGCCGTCGTCTGGTTTGCGAATGTTGACTGTGCAGTCCTTGGTCCACATGTAAAGCAGTCCGCGGAGCTCCACTACTGCACGAAGGATGCTCAAATGGCAGGTCGTCAAATTTCCCGGATGGGGATACCACTCCCTTTTAGTTTCCTCTTGTTATGGAACAGTCTGTTGTGGTCTCTGTTCGAAACAAATCTAACTATTATCGGGCAAGGTTTCTGCCCCGTCTTCGGACCAACACGGTGACTGCGAGAAATAGTGACTAATTGAATGTCTGCTCCTATTTTTCCTGCAACTTCCATTACAAGGTGGTTAGTGTCTTTCCTTTCAATCAATCAGGGGGCACTACGTGTAGGGGGGCTTGTCCTTTTCCCCTGGCCTTCCATAGATACTGTAAAGGTTTATGGTAAATAAGTAATGAATGAATGAAAAACAGGAACACCATACAGGCGAAGATTGTTTCTCCCCTGGCATTGCTCAAGGTCATCAGTCCGAGAGATAATTTCTTGCTTAGAAGATGTTGTTAACTCCTCCAAGCTTTACCGCAATTGTTCAGTTTACTGTTTTACACTAAGTTGTGTCCTGAGTTCCTCATTGAAAGTCTTTAACACGCGCAGTGCCTCCTCCTCTCTATTTAAAACATTGGTTTCAATGTTGGCTGTAACCGCGGTGGCTAGCACCCTCACTATATACGTCAGACTCCTGCAGTACGCGCCGAATGGTGTTCTCCACGCTAGTGTTGGCAACACATTACTTACTCTGGGATTGGATGCAAGCATGACGCTCCTTCACACATCAATCACTTAATTAAAGTATAATAACAAAACTGCAGCTTTTACTTACTGTACCTCCCAGTTAAACACACTTCACACCCAGAACAATGCTCACCTCACTGTTTTACCCCTTCTAATTTCATTTTGTCCGGGAGCCTCCCAATTCACATGTTAGCCGCGCGGGAATATTGGATAGCTGAGATTCAGAAACCAAGTGTTGGATTCCAAAACCAGCAGCAGACGTGGACTCTGACTACAATTTGTTGGTCATGAAATGCCACCTGAAGATGAAGAAATTGAAGAAAGGAAGGAATGCAAGGAGATGGGATCTAGACAAGTTGAAAGAAAAGACCGCGAGGGGCTGTTTCAAGGAATATGTTTCACAAGGACTAAATGAAAAGGCTGAAGGAAACACAATAGAGGAAAATGGATAGTCGTGAAGAATGAGGTCTCTAGGACTGCTGAAGAAATGTTAGGCAGAAAGGAAATATCAACTAAGAATCAATGGATAACTCAGGAGATACTAGACCTGACTGATGAACGACCGAAGTACAAGAATACAAAAAATGAAGAAGACAGAAAGGAATAGGCGATTAAAGAATGAAGTGGATATAAAGTGCAGAACAGCTATGGAAGAATGGCTGAAGGAGAAGTGCAAGGATGTTGAAGGTTGCATGGTTCTAGAAAAAGTGGATGCTGCATACAGGAAAATCAAGGAAACCATTGGAGAAAGGAAAACTAAGTGTGTGAATATTAAGAGCTCAGATGGAAAACCACATATAGAGAAAGAATGCAAGGCAGGAAGATGGCAGGAACATATCCAACGGTTGTATCAAGTTAAAGACATAGATGATGTGGATCTGGAACAAGAAGAGTCTCTTGATGCTGATGAAATGGGAGACCAAATTTCGAGGTCAGAATTTGATATTTCTTTGAGAGACCTAAATAGGAACAAGGCACTTGGAATTGATGACATTCCCTCTGAAAGACTGACTGCCTGAGGAGAAACCACCATAACGAGGTTATTCCATCTAGTGTGTAAGATGTACGAGGCAGGAGAAGTGCCATAAGATTTTCTGCAGAATGTTGTTATACCTATTCCCAAGAAAGCCGGTGCTGACAAGTGTTAAAACTACTGCAATATTGGCTAGTTTAGGATCTCACGCCTGTAAAATTTGAACGTGTATTAATTACAGAAGAATGGAAAGACAAGTTGAAACTGAGTTGGAAGAAGATCAATTTGGCTTCAGAAGAAATGTTGGAACACGTGAAGCAAACCTGACTTTACGTCTGATCTTAGAGGATCGAATTAAGAAGGACAAGTCCACATACATGACGTTCGTAGATCTAGAAAAAGCATTCGATAATGTTGATTGGACCAAGCTATTTGAGTTCTGGAAGTGATCGGGAGCAGATACCGAGAACGAAGAATGAACTACAGTCTGTACAAAAATCAGTCTGCGGTGATAAGAATCGAGGGCTTTGAAAAAGAGGCAGCAATCCACAAAGGAGTGAGGCAAGGTTAAGGTTTGTCCCCCTTCTTTTCAATGTCTATATAGAAAAGGCAGTAAAGGAAATTAAAGAGAAATTTAGGAAGAGAATCACAATCCAACTGAGATTTGCTGATGATATTGTTATTTTATCTGAGACTGCAGAAGATCTGGAGAAATGGCTGAATGGTATGGACAGAGTCGTGGGTAAGGAGTAAAAGATGAAAATAAATAAGTCCAAAACAAAAGTAATGGATTGCAGTCGAACGAAATAAGGTGATGCCGGAAATATTAGATTAGGAAATGAGGTCTTAAAAGAAGTTGAGCGCGCGGCTGTGAGCTTGCATCCGGGAGATAGTAGGTTCGAATCCCACTATCGGCAGCCCTGAAGATGGTTTTCCGTGGTTTCCCATTTTCACACCAGGCAAATGCTGGGGCTGTACCTTAATTAAGGCCACGGCCGCTTCCTTCCAACTCCTAGGCCCTTCCTATCCTATCGTCGCCATAAGACCTATCTGTGTCGGTGCGACGTAAAGCCCCTAGCAAAAAAAAAAAAAAAAAGAAGTTGAAGAATAATGTTAATTGGGTAGCAAAATAACTAATAATAGCATAAGTAAAGAGAGCGTAAAAAGCAATTTAGCACGAGAAAAGAAGGCCTTCCTTAAAAAAAAAAAGAAACCTGCTTGTCTCGAACATTGGTATAGGAATTAGAAAGATGTGCTTGAAGACTTTCGTCTGGTGCGAGGCATTGTATGGAAGTGAAACATGGACGATAACTAGCTCAGAAAGAGAGAAAGAGAGAGAATAGAAGCTTTTGAAATGTGGTGTTACAGAAGAATGCTGAAGGTGAAATGGTTATATCGAATCACGAGTGAAGAGATACTGAATCGAATTGGTGAGAGGAGATTAATTTGTTAAAATTTGACCAGAAGAAGAGATAGAATGATAGGACACATCTTAAGACACCCAGGACTTGTTCAATTGGTTTTTGAAGGAAGTGTAGGTGGTAAGAACGGTAGGGGTAGACCAAGGTATGAATATGACAAGCAGATTAGAGCAGATATAGAATGGAACAGTTACGTAGAAATGAAAACGTTAGCACAGGATAGGGTGGCATGGCTCACTGCATCAACCCAGTCTGTGGTCTGATGACTCAAACAACAACATTATGTAAGTGATGGCGTTTTAACTTGGGAACGGCAGCTGGTTAGGTAGACATGTACTCCTTCGCCCCCATATATATTTGATCTGAAACCAGATATAACCCTCTTGCATTACGTCAGGCTTCTCACAGCTCGTATTTGTGGAAGACAACAGGATTACATTGACCCAATCATTCAGATGTCCAGGGCTAAATCAGACAAAGCACACTCCAAAGCAATCAGAAGAGATCTGCGAAACCTAAGAAAATCATGCTTCACCGTAGATGAAGTTACAATAGCCATTCGAAGCTGCAAAATGGGAAAGTCATTAGGCTTTGATAGCATTCACAGTGAGCTCCTCGTTCACTGTGGTAAAAGCGCTACGAAATGGCTTGCTGACTTTTTTCATCTGCCCAACACACAGGACACCTGCCATCGGAGTTCAAGAAATGAAAGATAATTGCGTTCTTGAATCCTGGAAAACCGCCCAATGTTCCCGAAAGCTATAGTTCATAGCATTGTTACGCTCAGCCTACAAGCTACTGGAAAGACAGATCTACAACACAATCAGTCCCTCCATTTTCAAGATCCACCCCGCAGAACAAGCTAGCTCTAGACCGGAACGAATTTTCGAAGACCCAGTACTTGCTCTGACGACATTACAAATCAATCGCATGTTTTCAGATAGAATAGTGGCCATCACAATACCTTTAGCAAACTAAGAAGATTAAACAATGGACTACCGCAAGGTTCCATGTTAGCCCCTCTGCTATTCAGGGTTTATCTCGCAGACATCCCAAAAACGGTGTCAAAACAATTTTCCAATGCAGATTATGTTTTCATAGACACGCAGCAAACAATATTTAACAGCCTTGAAGACACGGTAACGAAATATCTCTGCTACTGATATTTTTTTCAAAAGTGACACCTGACACCTAGCAAAACAAAAACAAAAACATGTTGCTTTCATTTGAGTAACATACTGGCTCAGACCACCTTGAAAGTGACTCTTCGTGGCAACATTTTACCGTACAACCCAAACCCAAAATATCTCGTTGTAACACTGGACCGGACAGTGTTATCATACAGTAAACATCTCTCCAATCTTGCAGCCAAACTGAGTACAAGAATCAACATCCTATGTAAGCTATTTGGCAGCACATGGGTATCCACAGCGGCAGCTTTACGTACTTCTGCGTTAATTCCAGTGTATCAAACAGCTGAATACTGATGTCCCGTTTGGCTGAATAGCACCCACACCAAAGAAATTGGCAATGCGAATTTTCAGCGGTGTCATCAAAAGAACCCCACTGCACTGGCCTCTAGTCCTTAACCACATTCTTCCTCCAGGTCTACGCCGCATGAACAATCTCGACCGGGAAGCATAGAACATACAGGTCAATAAATGACATCCATTCCACCAAGACATCCATAGAATCGCTTCAACCCAATTGAAATCCAGACACCTTCCCCTGCTGCTGGCTCAAAAACTGAGGACTGCGAACCTACAATAAAGTATGGACTGCTAAGATCATCGATGAACGGAGATCGATCTTTGAACTTCCGCAGCCCCCGCCCGGAATTCATCTTCCGCGGAGCGTATGGGTTCCACTAAACAGAATGCACAATGGGCATGAAGAAGTGGTTCTGTGTTGCATTCATAGGGCCTTCGACTTTCTTCAAGCTGTGCCTATGGTGAAGAATTCCAGACAATGCGACACATCCTCTTCAAATGCCCACGTACAGTAGAGCCCTCTGCGGAACTATCGACGACCTTCCGACAGCTTCAACGACGGCTATTCATTAGCTGCAACAACTAGGCATCCTAGTTTAGTTCACATTTTTCATTCGTTAATTTGCGCACTTGCCTATATTTTGCATCATTTCTGTGTTTTTGCATTTTTAAAATTTTCTAAAAGTCAGCCAACATCGAACCTGGTGTCTTCAGAAAAGAAGGGTAATGAATAGCAGACAACATCTCTTCTTCTTCTACCGAGTTCGATAGCTGCAGTCGCTTAAATGCGGCCAGTATCCAGTATTCGGGAGATCGTGGATTCGAACCCCACTGTCGGCAGCCCTGAAGATGGTTTTCCGTGGTTTCCCATTTTCACACCAGGCAAATGCTGGACTGTACCTTAATTAAGGCTACGGCCGCTTCCTTCCCACTCCTAGCCCTTTCCTGTCCCATCGTCGCCATAAGACCTATCTGTGTCGGTGCGCCGTAAAGCAAATTGCAAATAAATAATATTCTTCTTCTTTATATTCTTCTGCTCTTTTATCATACCTGTAAGTCGCGGATGTATGTGGTCCTGTTTTACGGTCGGATGCCCTTCCTGACGCCACCCCTATATTGAGGGATAATAATAATTTCGTATGGCTATTTCTAGCCGGGTGCAGCCCTTGTAAGGCAGACCCTCCCATGAGAGTGGGCGTCATCTGCCATGTGTAGGTAACTGCGTGTTATTGTGGTGGAGGATAGTGTTATGTGTGGTGTGTGAGTTGCAGGAATGTTGGTGACAGCACAAACACCCAGCCCCCGAGCCATTGGAATTAACCAATGAAGGTTAAAATCCCCGACCCGGCCGGGAATCGAACCCGGGACCCTCTGAACCGAAGGCCAGTACGCTGACCGTTCAGCCAACGAGTCGGATATATTGAGGGATGTAATCTCTATTGCGTGTTTCTGTGGTGGTTGGTAGTGTGGTCTATTGTCTGAATATGAAGTGGAAAGTTTTGGGACAAACACAAACACCCAGTCCTTGAGCCAGAAGAATTAATCAGACGGATTAAAATCCCGGGCCCGGTCGAATACGAATCCGGGACCCTTCGAACCGAAGGACTCAGCGCTGAGTATTCAGCCAAGGAGTCAGACAGACAGCGTCTCTGAGATTCACAAATAGAAATTGCATCACAAGAGTTTTCTTCTCTTAAAGTATGACGAGTCAACCTTAGAGGCCTCTGGACCTCTAGATCACGGTAGATGGGTTGATAGGAGTGAAATAAAGTCCATGCTGCTCTCCATGTCGTATAAGGTAAGGGTTATTCTGCCCGAAGGCAGGTCCGAACCTCCGCAGAGGTGTTCCTGAGCCGGAGTTTACGTGCGGTAGGGTGGCCAGTTCCTTTCCGCTCCTCCATTCCCTTACCCCCCCCCCCACCAACAGCGCGTGGCAATCCATCCAACTCCTGACCACGCCCAATGTTGCTTAACTTCGGAGATCTCACGGGATCCGGTGTTTCAACACGGCTACGGCCGTTGGCTCATGTCGTATGATGTCATAAAATATCGCAGGCTGCATATTTGGTATTAAAAGACGAAATTAAGAAACAAGAACAAAAGGTCACCCTGCAGAGTTTTGGTTTCTTAAGCATTCAGTAGAATAAGACGGAAAGTTAAAAGAACACGCAGGCGTCACATTGAAATTCCTGCGTTGTGGAGTAGGGGTAGTGTATCTGCCTCTTGTATGGAGGCTCTTTGTTCGATTCCTGGCCTCTACAAGGATTTAAATTCTGAACAGTGGGCTGGAACGGGGTTCACTCAACCGACTGAGGAGCCCTCTGATATGAAAGATTGAGGATATCATCACGCTGACCACAATGAACTCCAATACTTGCAGGTCATCTGGCGGGTAGCAATGATCTTGGGAAGCCTAGGCTCTCAAAGGCTGTATAGAATGTATTATTATTATTATTATTATTATTATTATTATTATTATTATTATTATCATCATCTCTGGGGAAAATCTCCACTTTAAAGTTCTCTGGTCATGACATTGGAAACATTCATGAACAAAGAGTTGGATGCTATAGAACACGACCGCGATACCCCCACTACGCCAATACATTATCTCACATGCCCACATGTTCTTTGGATCCTCAGAAAACGATGTCTACTGTAACTCAAAAACTGACCTGGCCACACGTAGCCGCAAATAATACTAACATACCGGAACATTATAGCTTACAGTATATACATTTCACCCGTCTGAGTCGGGAATTTTAACCATAATTGGTTAATTCCCCTGGCACGGGGGCTGGGTGTATGTATCGTCTTTATCATCATTTCATCCTCATCACGACGCGCAGGTCGCCTACGGGAGTCAAATCAAAAGACCTACACATGGCAAGCCGAACTTGTCCTCGGACACTCCGGCACTAAAAGCCATACGCAATTTCGTTTTATCCACCTTTCTAATTTTTCCTCTGTTTCTCATCCATGGGATTTATTTCATCATGTTACACATTTTAATGGATGCACTTAACGTATCCATTCCTGGCTGCACAACGGCCATTTTTCATATTAAAACTACATACTTCCTTACAGAAAATTATTACAATATTTTTAAGATAAGAACAAGAAACATACTTCTCACAGACATACAAATTCACAGTATGCGCACACATACGCAACGCAGTTTTACCTCGCGCAAATGTGTCTAACTTCACGCCCGAGGTTTCATGTACTGTCTCGCTCGTGGGTGATGACAAAGTTGCCCCTTTCTGCTACCGGTTAGACAACGTTATCGCATGAATTAATGTGGCTATATTTCATCTCCAGCCCGTTCTCCGACTTCACAAAATCTACCTCCACTTTCTCTCATTGTCCTGCACTGATGATCAGTCTATGTTCAAACAATCTTAATCTAATTAGTCATGAAATTAGTGTGTGATTCACACGGTTACAGTTGTTGTTGGAGTCATCAGTCCATAGACTGATTTGATGCAGCTTCCCCATGTCACCCTATCCTTTGCCATACTTTTCATTTCTACATAACTACTGCACCCTACATCTGCTCTAATCTGCTTGTCATATTCATCCCTTGGTCTACCCCTACAGTTATTACTTGATACCGAGCTCGATAGCTGCAGTCACATAAGTGGATTAGTACCCAGTACTCGGGAGATACTGGGTTCGAACCCCACTGTCGGCAACCCTGAAGATGGTTCTTCGTGGATTTCCGTTTTCACACCAGGCAAATGCTGGGGCGGCACCTTTATTAAGGCCACGGCCGCTTGCTTCCCACTCCTAGTCCTTTCCTGTCCCATCGTCGCCTAAGACCTATCTGTGTCGGTGCGACATAAACCAACTTGTAAAAAACAATACCTGCTTGATACGTAGAGCAATCACACCTCGATAACAAAACTCTCACTTTAGAGTACTTCTCCTAAATTATGAACCAGAATCGCGGTATAGAGTGTCGCAGACCTTGTCTCTAAGAAGGTGACGGAAACAGTCCTGGTTCTTGCTCTGGTGATCTATATAAATACAGTTGTAGGGGGCCGCTGTCTGTAATTTCGTTTGGGTTGCCAATTTTTCATATATTTATCCGTTTTAGGTCAAGTCAAGACCGTATCGGTGGTTTTTATTGTTCGTGTCTGTTTGTCTGTTTGTTCCACCATCACGGCGAAACGGCTGGATAGATCTCGACCAAACTTCATATTTAGAGTATAATCGTCCCTGGAAAGGATTTGATGGACATATGATTTTAAAATCTCTGAATAGACGGGGAGTTTATAGGAAAACCGGAACAGTTTTCTTCCATTTTGCCTTATACTATTGATTTTATGCAAAATCCGTGAACTATGTGTGAAACGTCTCTTCATTATAAACAACATTTTTCTGTAGATAATTTCCCTTACTCTTCAAATGACGGAGAAAATTACTGTTTCCTGCGGGTCTCAGCCTCGGCATTCAGTGACCGACAGGCCGACAATGGACCTACAGGTTACCATGGCAACGTCTCTGCTTTCCAGCAGGGTTGTAACGTGTTGCCATTTTCGTCACCATTCCTGTAAACTAGTGTTTTTTCTTTGGGTAGAAAGCAATTGTTATACCTTTTCACTGCATTTCTATTTTACTTCCGTTTTCCGCTTTAATTTCTTGCCTCTGCCTTGCCTCTTTACGCTCAATTAATAACACTGTAAGTCATCTTCTTATTCGTTTACCTAAGAATCCCTGCACCTAAATTTCTCCTCTGTTACCGTCTTCTTATACCAGTGACTCATACCATCACAATTTACTGAGGGGCATTTTATTTTCAAACACTGTACATCTACTTGGTATTTACATATTTGTCCTATACGGCTGTCCTCAGGTATAATCCTATTTTCCATTAATTTCAACTTCCTTAGCTGTATTACTTTCTTCCTTAATTACTCCGTATATATTGTACTAGTAACGCTGGTCCAAGCTAAGTCCTCGCACTTCGAACTTGAATTCCGCGCTACGCACCGGCTCAACAGCGAGCGATAGCGTGAGTTCGTATGTGACGTGGAGCGAGTAACGTCACAGCTACCCCTCCTTGTGGCGGAGAGATTGCATCAGCCAGATAATATTCGAAATGTTCTACGCTTAATAACTTTTTCAGAAGAATAATTCGTTTATGGGAATAACATCGTCGTGTTGCCCGAATTTTTATCTCCAATTCTACCAAGTTTGACGTGAATCCAACGTAAATCCAGGGAGATATTCAATGTAATGCAATTGATGTTCTCTTCAAGATTTGAGTATATAAGGAGGACGATTTCTCAAGGCAGAACACAGCGTCTTCTGTACCACGGTCGAACCCGGTCGGTCGGCTCGTGGAGATCACGATGTTACGCTAAGTGATAGTCATCTTTCGTCGAGTTCCGGACTTTAACTCCATAGTGTCGAGTGCGGACTTATAAAATTTTCCTCAAATTGTGAGTGATAGAATTCTGCTCCAACTAAGAGCGATATAAACTGCGCTTCGTCAAACTCGAATATTTTTCAAGTGATTGTTTATTCTGAATGAATGCCTAAGACTCGTGATTATTCTTTCCAAGTGCTCATAATTCAAAGTTAACGTTGTGAACAATGATAGGATTTGGAACAGTGTTTGCTCCTTACTAAGTGATTGAAATATTTCGAGAAATTTCATTGACATAACTGTGCTTTAACTTAGAATTTCTCGAGTGGCAAACATAAGCAAGTGCTTGGGTACAGAATTAACTTATACTTCGCGACTACATCACCTAACTTGCTATTTCCTAGTGTAGATGATTCTCGAAGACTGTGTAAATATTCTTGTAGATGATAGACTGTAGGGTGTGTATTTGAACTTTGCATTTTCAACGCTGCGAACACTCGAACTAAGGACTATTGATAAATGGTCAACTCATTTTTTCATTGACATGCGTAAACAAGATTGACTTCACGAGTGAAAGATTCTTATTTCATTTCAATCCAAGTGATTACATTTACACTGTGTTAAGACTTAGAAACATGTCGTGTGGAATAACTTGAGATTACGCCAAGTATTACAAGCTTTAAGTGGCTATTTATTAGGTCGACTTTATTGACATTCGACGACACAAGTTTCAAGTGGCTATTCATTTTGTTTGATTTCGTTAACATTGAATTCAGCTTGTTTAATTTCCAAGTGTTAAAACTAATGTGCGTGTTCGATTCTATTGACATTCGGCCGGATAGAATTCATTTCAAGTGATTAATGATAGAACACGGGATATATTTCTGTAACATTCTACCGTGTGATAATTCTTCAATTACACAGTTCTTGTGTGTTATAAACCCTGTTAAAACCATTACGATAACTTTTCTCGTTTGTGCAGAAGCCGCTTTCCGCATTAACACGTCCAAGGCTTACTTGTGTGCGTTCACGTTTATCATTTTCGACACCCTTGCTTCTACACCGCATAGATCTTCTAGATATCGTATGGATCTTCTAGAAATTCTAGATCTTCAAGAGCTTCCATCAAGGGAGGATTCCTGGTTCCATGGTGCAGAGAGGAGAGAAGCAGCCGGAGTTCAAGGACATTACCAACCCTAGAACGAGGAAAGAACACTTCCCAGTATTTCTTCTCTACAGAGGTGATTGAAATTTAAACCTTTGTTAATAAATTCAGTCTTTTTGAATCGAATTTTATTTCGATAAACCTCTCTCGCTCTGCAAGCACTCCAGTTCAGTACAGTACACGCCCTGCGTTGAACCTTATGCTCTGCTAGCCCAAGTACGGCATTAACTGTTACTATATGCGAGTGCTAATCCCGAAACCTGGATACACTTTTCTTTGAGGAAAAATTCCAAGCTCGTAAACTGTATAAATTTTGGCCCCAGAAAATATCGAAGTATGGATGAATTTTTAATGACAGTACAGACGTTCGTTTCTGGCTAATTGGTGGCTAAACGATCAGTCGTATTACGTGCAACTCCATGGCTAAATGGTTAGCGTGCTGGCCTTTGGTCACAGGGGTCCCGGGTTCGATTCCCGGTAGGGTAGGGAATTTTAACCTTAATTGGTTAATATCGCTAGAACGGGGGCTGGGTGTATGTGTCGTCTTCATCTTAATTTCATCCTCATCACGACGCGCAGGTCTCCTACGGAGTCAAATCAAAAGACCTGCATCTGGCGAGCCGAACTTGTCCTCGGACACTCCCGGCACTAAAAGCCATACGCCATTTTTTAGTCGTATTACAAAACAAATCGTCGTTCAATTTGGAGAGGTCTACAACATTAGTCCTATGACTTATTGTCGTGTCTGAATTGTTGATACGTTGGATAGCGCTGCATTTCTCGATTATAATAAAATCTCTCGAGCTCAATTGTGACTGGCATAAGGACCTGTCTTCATTATGAAAACTCTCCATCTCTACTGCGAATGGCAGTTTCCAAGTGAGCCTGCCGTTATAGTAGAAACTCCCGAACTCGATTGTGATTGTCAGTAGAAAATGTGGCCTGCCATTATCACAAATCTTCCCCAATGCCTACGCTATTTCGGAAAAACCGTACGGTGTCCCCCCTGTTTTGTTTCTCGGATAGCGCTAAGAGACCTGCAATTTATTATAATCTTAATCGCTGCCTTTCCAAGTAATTTACGGAGAAACCCGTATACAATATAGAATAACGTAGCGAAGCACGGGTACATTTGCTAGACTATATAAATGAAGTTGTAATTTCGTTTGTTTTGCCAACTTTTCAGATATTTATCTGTTTTAGGTCAACTCAAGACCAAATTTGTGGTTTTTATTTTTCGTGTCTGTTTGTCTGTCTGTTCCACCATCACGGTGAAACGGCTGAATAGATCTCGACCAAACGTCACATTTAGACTATACTCATCCCGGCGAAGGTTTTGATATGCATATGATTCAAAGATCTTTGAATAGACGGGGTGTTTATAGGAAAACGAGAACAGTTTTCTTCCATTTTCTCTTATACTATTCATTTTCTGTAAAATCCGTGGACTGCATGTCAAACGTATCTTCATTATAAACAACTTTTGTTATGTTCATAATTTATTTACTCTTTAAATGACGGAGAAAATTATTATTTTCTGCGGGTGTCATGCTCTGCATTGAGTGACCGACAGACCTACAACGAACATACAGGTTACCATGGCAACGTGTCTGACTGCTTGCCAGCAGGGAAGTCACGTATCGCCATTTTCGTCATCATTCCTGTAAACTCGTGGTTGTTCCTTGCGTAGAAAGCAATCGGCCATTCTGCGGGATATTGGCGGAATATCATTGGAGACTTAACCGACCTCGAATACCTTAATTAATAACACCATAAGTCATCTTCTTATCTGTTTACCTAAGAATCCCTGCGTCTAAATGGCTCCTGTGTTACCGCTTATATCCGTAACTCATACCTTCATTATTTATTGAGGGAGATTTGATTTTCCAATACATCCACTTGGTATACACATACCGTATTTGTTCTATCAGGCTGTTCTCAGATATAATCAACTTTCTTAACTGTATTACTTTCTTCCTTAATTACTTCGCATGTATGGGAGTGCTAATTCTGAAACCTGGAAAATCTTTTCTTTGAGGAAAAAAGTCCAAGCTATACAAATATATAATTTTCGTCCTCGAAAAATATCGAAATACGGATGCAATTTTAATGACGGCGCAGACCTTCATTTCGGGATAATTGGTGGCTAAACGGTAAGCCGTATTACAAAACAGATAGCACAATCACCTTTCAATTTGGAGAGATCAACAACTTTGGTCTTATGACTTATTGTCCTGTCTCGATTGTTGATACGTTAGATAGCACTTCATTTCTCGATTATAATCAAATCTTTCGAACTCAATTGTGATTGGCAGTAGGAAATGTAGCCTTCCATTATCCTCAAAACTTCCTCAATGTGTACCTTACATCAGAAATTACGTATTCTGACCTTCCCGTATTGTTTCTAGGATAGCGCTAAGGAGGCATGCAATTTAATTTAATCTTACTCGCTGCCTTTACAGTAATTTACCGAGGAATCCGTATACAATGTAGAATATCGTAGCGAAGCACGAGTGCATTTCCCTTTTCAGACTCCGTAGGATTTTCACATTTCAAATTAGATGGTCGGGTCCAAAATATTCAGACCATCTCACTGATGTTAAACACCCAAATTTCCCTTCTCAGGTCTCAATGAAATTATTGGTGCTTAGGTAGGCCTATATCTTCCCCCTCAGGCTCCTGAGTTGCGTTCCCTACACGTGGGGTGTCGCTAGCATTGGGCACACCTGGATTTCCACGTGCGGAGTTTTAGCTCTAATTGTTCACTAATTAACCGGAAATAGTTAATTGACAACAATTGCATGAATATGGTATACCTCCGCCTGCTTGGAGATAGCTTTCATGGAACAGATGTTGTAACCTGTGAGATCGGAGACTCGGGTTCTCTTGTCTTTCCAAAGAATAAATGCATGCAATACACATGGAGAAAGGGATACACAAATAACAGCACTCCACATAACGACACTCTACGGATGTAGCAGTTAGGTTTCGGGGTCAATATATTATTATTATTATTATTATTATTATTATTATTATTATTATTATTATTATTATTATTATTATTATTATTATTATTATTATTATTATTATCATAAGTGAACATTACTGTTAATTACAGAATAATCCGTCATTTTGTTACAGGTCGATCTCTAGAGAGTAGCGGCTACCTTCGCTGGAGCAGCTCCGAACCCAGCGGGAGTCGCTTAAGCAACTGCGGTTGCGTATATCCCACTGGATTGCTGTGTGACGTGGGTTGTGAAGATAAGCTGTCTTTCTTCTGCGAGCAGGAGCTTTTCTAGTGAAAACTAGTCAGAACTAGTGGGAACACTCCATTTTGTTAATTAATTGTTAATTAACTGTTAATGTTAGTGGAATCTGAGGAGTAAAAATAAAAAATTAAGTTTTCAGAAGGAAACCATAATTTAGTTTAATCGATTGTGAATGTTAAAAACATTTAAGCTCTTAGACCTTTTCAATAGTGAAATTACCAGCGTTTCGCCCGAGTGCAGCAGTGGGCTCGTCAGTTGGATTGCTGCACCATTCCAAGACGCTGGCGGCTAGTGCGGCGTTGATACACCTCTACAAGCCTCCTATGTAGGACAATGCAGTGACGGTGCGCTAGGGGAAGCATGTGCCTCCACTTGCCTCGGCCTTTATATCAAAAATTAAATTCCCAGATGGAAACCATCATTTAATTTCATCGACTGCAGTTTGTAACTTTTAATATACTCATCATGTTAAATGTTTTTAACACTTGCAATTTGGAATTTTGAAAAGTTGCTCTTTCGTCTCGAAGGCATTTTCGATCATTCTGACGCCATTTACTGTATATATGTTGTGACACTAGGAAAGTAAGTTTTTTCGTACTTCTTTTCTTTTGCTATTTTGCTTTACGTCGCACCGACACGGATAGGTCTTATGGCGACTATGGGATAGGAAAGGCCTAGGAATGGGAAGGAAGCGGCCGTGGCCTTAATTAAGGTACAGCCCCAGAATTTGCCTGGTGTGAAAATGGGAAACCACGGAAAACCATCTTCAGGGCTGCCGACAGTGGGATTCGAAACCACTATCTCCCGGATCCAAGCTCACAGCTGCGCGCTCCTAACCGCACGGCCAACTCGCCCGGTTTTTGTACTTCTTCGCAATACAATATCTTCAAAATACTGTCCACATTTTGATTAATGTTTTCATCTTCATCTTGTTGAAGAGAGTGAGACGAATCAAACGACACCTCCCGCGACGTGCTACATGCTGGAGTCCAGAGCTGCACTAATTTACTAGCCACCCGCCCGGGACCACGACTTTGGTATCTCAAGATGGCAACGCTATTATATTAGGTGATAGGAAAGTCAGGCTCGTTTTTGCTAGATACAGTGGTCCTTCCTCTTCACAATGAGGTATCGGACGTGTTGTATAGTAATTATACTGATTTCAAATCTTTCATATTTTTGTAACGCTCACTGATCCAAGCACGGTTTAGAACTATTCTACGTCGAAAATATGAAGGTCACTACTCGAGTGTTAGACATCGTAAGACAAGACCTTTGACTGCTACCTCTGTTATTGACCGGATCTGATCGGTACTAGTGGATCTGGACAGGCAAGACCCAGACCGTGGCGTCATCATCTCAGTCTTCTCTCCTGGCCTTTCTGAATTATACCGAGCAACTCGCCACCCGGTTTGAGTCACGCAGCTTTGAGCTTGCAGTCGGGAGATAGTGGGTTCAAATTCCACTGTCGGCAGCCCTGAAGATGGTTTTCTGTGGTTTCCCATATTCACACCAGACAAATGCTGGGGCTGTACTTTAATTAAGTTCGCAGCCGCTTCCTTCCCACTCCTAGACGTTTCCTCTCCCATCGTCGCACTAAGTCCTACCTGTGTCGGTGCGAAGTAAAGCAGATTGTAAAAAAATTATCTTGTGCAGACATATTAAGTCCAGTTTCGCGGCTGGGTGCACTTCCTGACGTCTGATCGATGGGGAGGGAGGTATTCTAAACAGCCTTCTTCTGCGATGGTGTGTAGTGCAATGTGTTGTGTATAGAATAATATACGTATTATGACGATCACAAACATCCAGCCCAGCAGAGGATCGAACTTGGGGCCCTCTGGACTGACCATTCAGGCAAGAAGCCGGGCTCTAACTGGACCACTGATATTGTAATAAAAATATAGGCTATGATTAAGAGCGGGCCCAGGAGATGACCTGGGGGAGTCGCTGTGAGTACCTTGAGACTCTGGCAAAAAAATGAGGGGTGATATGCGATTATAAGAACTCGGCAAGAGAGTTTTCTCAGCCTCTGTCACCTCAATTCTCCAACTTCCTACCTACACGTGGTGCTCCTCTTAAGCCGACCAACCCCAGCGGGAAACTGAGTCGGTGAGCAGACAGGTTTTGGAGGTCAGTGGAAGGCAACGCCAAACCACCACTGTTATTTTCCCATGACAACCCTATGTCTTTGTTTAATCTTAAATTTACTTCCGGAGTAAGTTCCCAAATCAGATCTCCGGGGTTAGCAGGATTGAGAGAAGCCTCGCGAAGAGATCATCAATGCAAATTGCCCTGGCGCAGGATTACGAAGCTTGCAACATGGAATGTTCGTGAACTATTACAGGCAGGAAAGCTTGCAATTATTGAAATAGAAATGTACTTACATGATTTGGGCATACTAGGACTCAGCGAGACACATTGGAAAGGATGTGGTCATTTCAATACCAACGGAGAGAATACAGTGTACTTTTCAGGGTATGAGAATAAAAGGCGGATTGGTGTCGCTGTAGTTGTTTTAAGGGGACTCTCCAGTACCGTCTTGGGATATGAACCCATTTCTGATAGGATCATCTGCATTAAGTTTAACACTTCTCCTTTTAAAATCAATTTGGTTTCGGTTTATCAATCAATCAATCAATCAATCAATCAATCAATCAATCAATCAATCAATACACTCTTCCAGCATCATCCAAGACGTATGTATACATGAGCTTCTGCAGGTGATAGGACCAGAAATCAGATTGATTTCATCTTGGTACGATAACGTTGGAGGACTTCCATTCTAGACTGTAAGACCTTCCCTGTGGCAGTGATCATATTATGCTCGCCATGAAAATGAGAATCAAACTCCAACTGACCAAGAAGTTAACAGTTGGAAGGATTCGTATTACTGATCAGAAAACCCTCCAAGAATTTGGAGACAACATAAGACCAAAGCTACATGAATTTAATAAAGATGAGAATGAATCAGTCTCGCAAACATGGGATAAAATGAAAGAGATCATTTCCTCATCTTTTCCTGAACCAGATACCTGACCTTCAAATGCGAAAAAACTCTGGATTGTACACACTACATTATCGCTAATTAAAGAGAGAAGTAATCTGAAGAAACGTGATATACTTACATACCATGGAGGACAACGATAAATACAAGACACTTTGTTGTGAAATACAGCGTAATTGCAGATCTGACAGGACACACATTCTCAACCGTGTATGCGAGGAAATAGAAGAACATCAAAACCAGAACCAGGTATATGACCTCTACAAAAAACTGCACAGCATTACCAGAGAGTTTAAACCACGCACATGGGTAATAAATGATCAAAATGGCATCATCGGAGATTAAAAAAAGGAAGCTGTAGAAAGGTGGAAACAATACTGCAAAAAAACTATGTTATAAAGAAAATAACATTTTAAATCAGGAAATGATGAAACAACCTAAATTGGAACCTGATATTTTGTTCAGTGAATTAGAGAATGCAATTAAACATTTGAAGATTAACAAATCCCCAGGTATCGAGAAATGCTTAAAGAGATCGGAGAGGAAGGCATTGCATTCATTATCCAACAAGGATTGGAGAACAGGGGAGTGGCCGAAAGATTAATTCTGCTGCACAAGAAAGGGTACGTTAGGGATTGCTCTAACTACCGAACCATATCACTTGTATCCCATGCAAGCAAAGTCCGACTACACATACTGAATCAACGCTTGACGCCTTTCTTAAAACCTCAAATATCCCTGGAACAAGCAGGTTTTGTGGAAGGTAAAGGTACACGAGAGCAAATTCTGAACATGAGGCAAATAATTGAAAAATGCTGTAAGTTTTGTGTTCCTGTTTTTATCTGCTTTGTAGAATACAAACTATGGAAAGTATTAGATGAGTTCGGTGTTCCAGCACATCTCATATCACTGCTGAAAGGCCTTTATGACAGTAACTTGGCGACCGTAAGTGTGGATGGGGATACCTCAGACGTTTTCAGCGTATCCAAAGGCGTAAGACAAGGCTATGCATTGTCTCCCCAGCTATACAATATCTATGCCGAGCACATCATCAGGAGAGCGCTTCATGCTTGATCTGGTGGTACCTCAATTGCTGGACGAAAATTCAACAACTTGCGTTTTGCTAACGACACCGCACTTGTTGCCGGTGGTGAAGATGAGTTTGCAGATTTACTTGCAAAAGTAAAGGATGCAAGTCTCATTTACGGATCAGAAATCAATTTGAAGAAGACCAAACTCATGATCATTAATCGTGGAAATCAAGTACACCTGGACTGGAGTTGGTTAATGACCTTGTATACCTTGGGTCATGTATAAGTGACACAGGAAATTGCGAGAAAGATAAAGAGGCGCATTGTATTAGAACGTGCAGCCAGGAGTAAACTAAAATCTGGCAGAACAGGGCAATATCCAAAATCACGAAGATTCGATTGGTTGAAGCACTAGTATTTTCCGTGTTCCTTTACGGTTGTGGGACATGGACCGTCAAGGCTAAGGACAAAGACCACATCGATGCATTTGAGATGTGGTGTTGGCGTAGAATGCTACGTGAAGCTTGGACCGAAAGGAGAACAAATGAGTCCATAATTAAAGAGCTGAAGATAGTGAAATGTCTCTCTGCACGTGTCGGTGAGAGAATACTTCAGTTCCATAGACATATCTTAAGGAGGAATCGAGACAACCTGGAGAAGTCTCTCGTAGAAGGTAAAACAGAAGGCAGAAGACCACGTCGAAGGACAGCAAGCAGGTGGCTAGATCAGGCTAGGAAGATAACTGGCCTTCCTCATCAGAACGTCGCAAGAAAAGCTGAAGATCGAGTTGGATGGCGACACTTTGTGAAGCATGTAACTCTCTAGAGACAAAACAATGAGGTCACGATGCTCACAGTAATGTAAGTAAGTAAGTAATTTATTGAACATTGGAGGCATTTAGCCCAGATACAAGTTCACAATTCCATTACATAAAACAAATAACCCTTAAACCCAGTGAAACCGAACAATTATAGACATAACTAAAAACACACCAATTAAATTACTAAGCGGCCCCTTACACGGGCGGATGACAGTCCTCATGTAAGGGCCAACCCTACAACCCTCTAATCTTACAACTAACTTGGTGGCCCCCCACACGGCCGGGATACCAGACACCATGCAAGGCGCCACCCCTAACTAAATCTATTAAGCTGCCTCTAACATGGGCGGATGACTAGCTCACATGCTGGGGCACCCCCTACATCTAAATTACCCTATAACTAACTATTTGCCGGGCTGAGTGGCTCAGACGGTTGAGGCGCTGGCCTTCTGACCCCAACTTGGCAGGTTCGATCCTGGCTCAGTCCGGTGGTATTTGAAGGTGTTCAAATACGTCAGCCTCGTGTTGGTAGATTTACTGGCAATTAAAAGAACTCCTGCGGGACTAAATTCCGGCACCTCGGCGTCTCCGAAAACCTTAAAAGCGTAGTTAGTGGGACGTAAAGCAAATAGCGTTATTATTAACCAACTACTTACTACATTAAATCTATCCTAAATCTGTCTGGCCACGACACCCCCCTGGTGAGGAACTGCAACCACCCTTCCCTGGGATGTTACGACCAGACATGTCTCGTGAGGCTCAGAAACCGATACCTCACAGACCCCTTAAGTTGTCAATGTTATTCCTAACCACTCCTTCATGTGTGCGGATACTCACAGCAATGAGTAATACGACTGATGACGATGATGGTTAAGAGCGTGCTAACAAGTCGTTTATGTCGCATATTTGTTTTTTCCGATATATAAAATGATGCAAGAAGGACGTAGATATGCCACTTACGCGCTGAGTGAAAACAACACTGTAAGCGGGAATACGAATTTAACACATAAACAGGGGGTGCGCTGCCAACCTTTGAAGTGAATTATAAGTAGTCACCCTGCGCGCCCTAGAAAAATTTACAGTCAAGTCCAAAGCATGCTCCTCCCTGCTCGATAATGGCAGCCACCCCCCACCCCCCACAACACTATTTGTGCCCTTCCCGACAGAATCCCGTTAATTCGGTGATAAAACATTCCTTGTAGCATGTTTCGCACCCATCAGATGCTCTTCAGTGTAGGTTTTCTTGAAGCATTCTTCCCCTATGATGACATTTTCGTCTTCTGAACCATAAGCGATTCCAGTGAAGTTGTACTTAATGTAGGCCTCAATTCTGTCTCATTCTTTCTATCAACTGTAAGGTACACTTAATATTGCAAATACAACATTACTTAAGGATTTCTAGTGCGGCAGAGCAGAGTAGAGCTCCTTAGTTCACGATGACTTTCACAACGCAAACAGGTAGCAAAAGAAGTGACGATCGTATAAGCATCGTATCCAAGTCACAAGAATTGAAACGAGGAGGCTTTAACAGAAATGCTCGAAAGGATTTCCTTCTTTCTTTTTCTCTGAAGAAAATTACTTTTCTCGTGATAATGTCAGCTTTTCCGTAATAATTTGTCCTTTGACCGTAATCGTGAGTTAGCAGCTCTGTATTACGTTGTAAATACACTAACAAAAAGCAAAAGCAAAGTCACCTCCGTACAGGCCATGAAGGCCCTTGGAGGAGTGGAAGGTAAAGGCTTCCACCATTGATGACCTCGGCACGTGATAGGGCAGAGAGGTTAGCTCTACGCCCGGCCGCCTTTGCCCCCAGGAATTAACCTGGTACTCATTTTTGGTGTAGGCTGAGTGAACCTCAGGGCCATATGCAACTCCGGAAGTGAAAATCTCGTTTCTTAAATTTTACGACTTCCTGACGGGGATTCGAACCCACGTCCTTCCGGGCGAACCGAGCACGCCTTTACCGCCTCGGCTAGGCAGCCCCTAAATACAGTAACTCTCAAAAGTTTTTTTTTCAAAGCTATTTTTGTACATGATTTTATTCCGAGCTTTGTTTGGACGTTTGCGCAATGCACTTTATAAGCATCACAATATGTAGCTCACATCAACAAAAAACTAAAAACTCTACCAATAATACGTTGAACATTAGAATATGATAACGTACACTCAACCGCACAAAAATTGGTTCTTTCAAAATCCCCTTGTTTAATATAGAATAAATATATTGTGCAGTTGGTAGGATTCCAAGTATCATCTCTTCGGCCACTGGCTATCCACAGTTTATGAATACACTCGCATTACGAGAATGTGTAAAATTAAATACACGGGGCAGTAGGTGTAGGGGGTTTGTCCTTTTCCCCTGGCCTTCCATAGATACCGTAAAGGTTTATGGTCAATAAATTATAATGAATGAAAGAATTCCTTTGGCGTGCTACCGTACATTAAAATTGCATACTGCTCTTACCTTATCAATGGCAGTGCGAGTTCAAAACGAAGTGGTTCGGATAAAGGTCCATCGAGTAGTACACGGATTTAACAAACGCTGCTCGCTCACAATCTTCCACTTCATATTCGCTATTGTAAATTTGAAGTAGAATTTCAAGAACATGTCGGAAACCACTGTCAAATTTGTTTGTTATCCAGACTTTCGCCACGTGTATACTAACGTGTCCCACAGGAGTTCTTTTACGTTTCAGTAAATCTACCGACACGAGGTTGATGCATTTCAGCACCTTGAAATACCATCACACTGAGCTAGGATGGGACCTGCCAATTTGGGGTCATAAGGCCATTGCCTCAAGCGTCTGAGCCACTCAGCCCGGCAGGAATGAGCATATACATCATCAATCTCTCCATATGCTTTACAGAATTGTTAGTGTTCTGGGGATTCCGTCGATCACCAAGGGAAAAGAAGTGCCTGGGTTCAATTGGTGGACAAGGAATTAACTAGAGCAGAACTTAACACAATTTAAAAATTGATAAATAGAAAATCTGAATGAATAACAACTCGTCAGCTCTAGCAATAACAAGGACTTAAAAATCCGAAAATCAGGTTTACAGTTTGGTTGATTTGCATAGAAAAGAGCGTTATTGCTCTTGACAGGAACAATATTAATTTACAAAGAGCATGTTTTGCTCCGAGCATTTATACGACGTAGGAATCTGCGCTCCAAAAGTTACCATCGTCTAGCCTAGCAGGGGCATCTATTTCTTATGGCCCACTTAAGTTACACCTGACAACCTATCGGTTGTCCTCAATTAAAGTATTTACACCAAGCAGCCCCGATGTGGGCTTATCTATTACTCAACAGTTTATAACTCACTGTTCCTAGAAACAATTACCGAATAAACAGGGGTATGATTGCCCATACTAAATGGCGTTAATTGAAAAAGAAAAGGTTGAATATAACTGGTCATAAACAATAGGCTATGAGGTGAAATACTTGCTCTCCTTATAGAAATAGTTAAAACACTAAGTAGGCTCATGGCCCAATGATACAGAGGCTAAACCTATTCTACACCGGGGTGACTAAATAAGAAGTATTAGAGCCAAATATGATACATAAATTTAGAGGTTTCGAAAACTGTAGTCACGCTATGCCAAGTTGAATGGGGACCGACAGAGGGTAATCACTCTTTGTTCACTTATATTACATATTTCCCGTAAATAATAGGATAGAATCCGAAAACCTCCCCAAAATTCTACACTTAAATCACCAAATTTAGAAATTTACATTAAATAAAAGAGGTTGAAACCCTACCCTCAAAGTATCCGCAGGAGCTATGAAAATTCTGCCATTACATTGATTTTCTGGGCCTTCCTAACGCAGCCCGCGCCCCTGCCTCCTGGTTCACGTCAATACACCCTCCTCACATTGGAGCAATTCAGACAATACGGCCCTAAAGCGCCCAACTTTTATACTATCTTTGAGGAGAAACTTCCAGAACTCTTTACTGATAGGCTGTATTCCTGTACACACACCTAATTTTAATTGGCTAGAGAAAACATTTACAAGTTTCTGATGTGTTGATTTTTAAGAAGGAACCAGCTGAAGTGTTGACAAATTTGATACATAAACAAAACAATCCTCAACATTTAAGGTTTATCAACTGCAAAAAAATAAGCATTCCTTTATACAATAATTAGAGTTCGTCCCGCTAGAGGGAGCGATTAAAACGATGATAGAGAACCAATTTCGACTTGTGTCACGATGTTGCACTAATTTTCCACTAAAATTTGTTTAAATGTTCTTAACACTGACACCGAAAGTTCTCAACAAATATCGCTCTTTGTACAGTCGAATACCAAAGTATCTTGTAGTACTCCAGTTCAAGTTTGTTTATATTGATGGCCTTGTAGAAGGCGCGCAGTTTAACTGGCCGGGAAAGTGTAACCCCGGCACAGTTAGTATCATTCACAAGATGAAATCAAGTCTCCTTTTTTCACTTTGATTAATTTTACGCCTGAAATCCCCTTTTTTTTTAAACAGAGGTAAAATCGTGCCCCTAAGTCAAAAAAGCGACATAAATGACTATGATCGCGCTGCTGGTATATTTTCCTTTAAGTAATGGAATAGCCGTGGTCCAGTTGGGACTGTTCCCTTGCGAGCTGAAATGCAGTGGCAGGAGCAACAACTCAACAATTTGTTTTACGTCGCACCGACACAGGTCCATCTTGCGGCAACGATGTGATCGAAAAGGCTTAGGAGTGGAGATGAAGCGATAAAGGCTTTAATTAAGGTACGGCCCCAGCATTTGCTTGGTGTGAAAGTGGGGGAACTACAGAATACCATCTTGAGGGCTGCCGACAGTGGAGTTCGAATCCACTATCTGCCATGATGCAAACTGTGCAGTCGATCAACAACTAAACAATTAAGCTGGATATCAGCTGTACGATCAGGTTCACCAGTCTGAAGGTGAACGTGTACTGTGCAATGATGACCGATAAGACTACAACAATCAGTGTTCATTTACCTTCATATAACACAATCACTGAACTTGAAGATATTATCAGCATAGCCTATATTCGTGTAGAGTAGGGGTCTGCTCCCAAGTCACAGCGATATTGACGCTTATCCACACCCAGTCCCACAAAGAAAATCGTAGTCTGAGACGGCCGCGGGATTTTTGGCGTCATAACGTGATACAACAGTTAGCTTCTCAAAATACACCTCTATTACACGGCTATTAGTATTAAAGACAAATTATAAGCTATCCTTAACGTCGACATTCATAGGCGATCCGGATCGATCGACTGTAACGAAGGTAGTCGATAGCACTTGCTTCTCTGGCGTTCACTGCCTCCCCTTTGCCTCACATATTCAGTGACTACTACCTTGATATCCTCTCTGTCGATCACGCCATTTAGACATAGAACACTGTAGTTGGACATATGAGCAGTAGAAGGGCCAGCAGTAAGTCGATTCAGCCTCACGCATGGCCATTCTATTGGTCTGAGCACGTTTTCTCAATTTCGACTTGTGTCGCGACGTTGCACTAATTTCCACTAAAACTTTTTTACACGTTCTTAACACTGACACCGAAAGTTCTCAATAAATATCGCTCTTTGTATGATAAAATACGTTTATTTAGCAAAAGAATGCATGTAAATCGGACAAACCGTGTAATCAATGTGCCTTCTCGAAACTGACTGTGCACCCAAAATTGAACTCTAGATATCCATTCCATGCGCGACACTCCTCCCACCCGGCAACCTAATCGCGTGGTGGAGGATATGTCTCACTCGTCAGTCATCATCAGTGTCTAAAGGCGATGCCTTGTCTATGCAACCAACGCTCTCTGGCCTGAGCTCCTCACTTCATTTCATAATAGGAACAATCATAAAGAGTCTGCGTCAAGTCTTCAAGGAATATTTTTCCTCGGTCGCCCTCGGCCTTTCTTCCCCGTGATTTTCACTTCCAGAAGATTGGTAAGAAAGGTATTACTGTACGTCGCAAGATGTGCCCAGTGAATTAAGATCTTCTTATCTGTATCATTAACATCATATCTCTCTTCCCTTGAATTTTTTGCAGATATGCCTCACTAAAGGAATTAAATCCATCAATATCTTTCTCTCGTACGAAGGCCTGTCCTCTACCTAATTTCGTTACACCAGATTTCTATCCTGCGCCCCTATCGGCAGATCGAATTATAAAACGTTATTGCGTCCGCAGTTGCCATTTCTTGATGGATGTAGTGCGTCTACAGCCCTCTCCTGGCACACTCTAGAGCAAAGTGTAGCTTCCACCGAAGTCCCAGTTTCATCCATGGCTGTCAGAATATGGAAGCTGAGTAATGACAGTCGGAGCTCGACCATGCGTCGGATTGTACCGAACTGGTCCGACGGTCAAAACATTCCAAAGATATTTTTGTTCCATAACGAAAGGTCGCGGTGGTTGTCAGAAAGAGGCAGAATTCCCGAAAAGGTTACTAACCTAACCCCCACCCTTCAACAACGACCTCATTTCTCTAGTATCAGTCTCAGTTCTCAGTGCAGTTTAGTACTAGTAGAAGTGTACAATAGTTTCCATGTTAAGTGAGAGAGACTTTAAGTTAATCGTTTTTGAGGGACTTAAATATTCAAAATGTGACAAGACACATTCGGGTCAAAAGTGGCAATCCTAACCTAACCGAAGGGCCACTGCGTATATATTTACTTTAATCGTCCTGGGTAATGTTATTGGGACAGTTGGTATAATATATGAGCGGACGATAAAGCTTCTTCGATCCTTGGTTTTGATATTTTAGCGTCGGACCAGTTCGATCTCACCGCCCGTGCTAACCGTCGGACCAGTTCGACCTCACTAATTGGTTGATCTCCAAATTCCTATGACCATCGGACCAATTCGACAACACCGTAGTGCGTCTGACTGTTATGAAAGGTGTTGCTCATAGGGTCAATTGTCCTGCAATAGCACTTTCTGACTCAGTGAGGAAAGCAAAGAAACGCTACCTCACTCTTCATTTTTCCTAGTACGACTCATTTTGGCGCTACTATTTTTTTCTTATTTCTCTGTAACCACATTGCCTTTGAGGATCCAACCAGCCTCTGGGCAAACAGACAGACTGCATCAGAATGACAGAATAGTCACTTCCTCAAATCTCTGAGTACTTTCCTACGTAAACTCTTCTACAATACCGTAAAAGTCCAACTTGGCTTGGACAAACTTGCATTCATCATTCCTGATCGTGATGTTAGGCCATTGACCGATAAGAAGAGATATTTCCCTCATCACGCCTTCTCCACACTCTGTATGTACCATCAGGTGACCGGACACAAAAGCGTGACTCATCTGTGAATAGTAACGCTGACCACTGCTCCGCATTCCAATTCCGGTGTTGACGCGCAAACTGTAATCGAGCTGCTCTGTGCTGGAGGGGTAAGGCTCTTGCAGCGTCTTCTGGGCTTAGATGAATCTTAACTTGTCAAATGTGAAAGAGAAACTGAAGGAAAATGTTCTTTAGCAAAAAATATTGTGTCACACCTTGATAATCCATCAATAAGTTCTGCTCCAGTACCGCAAAATGTAAAAGGTTTTATAGCTAGCCGATGCAATAAAATTGAGTGCCTAGCACTTGGGAGGAAAGCGGCTTCTTAAGTTTATATATGACCTCTAAACATCATATTATTCTCCAAAACTTCAGAATACACGTTAAAAGTATGTTGATAGTGATCAAAGGGTACATGAAGACTTTTTAACGATTATTTGAGGTCAAATCGTTGACAGGACTAGATCTATCCGCGATTATTCTGACAGGTCTAAACCTTTCTGGTCAAGGGTTCGATGGTGCCGGAATTGTCAAGTAAATTCAATGGTGTCGAACCTATCCTGCAACATTGCACTTACACTGTGAGGCACATTCCTTAAATCTTATAATTCCCAAAGCTAGCGGAATTCAGCCTATGAGAAAATATCTGGGAATTGTATAAATATTGTATGATATTTTTAACACTCCCAAACGGAAGGCAACTTTAGTAAGTGCTATTGAAAATGTGCAAGCGACACCCCAGGACACTGTCACACTACGAATAGGGCTTCGGTGACAACTCTTTTTCACTTCTCCACGCTCTTTTTTCGGCTGGGTGGCGCTCGTCTCTGCTCAGTCGGCCCAAGAACAATCAAACGGGCAGACGCCTCCCCTCTCCACCATGTACTCTTGCCTCATCAAGGGCGTGGACGCATCTTATTCTCCGACTTCCATCCGTGATGAAATCCGCCGCACTGGAACGTATGTGGACGCGGTTCTTCGCCTCCAGGATGGCCTCTCCGGACAACCTTCTTCAGATGTCGTCGCCTTCTTCCGCTTTCCAGGACCACCGCTCGGCATCATTGAACATGGCATACGACTATATGATGCAGACTACACCGCAATCGCTACTCCGGATCATCTCCTCCAGCAAATGCTTTCCATTCCTGACTTCCCCATCTCTCCTACCATACCTCCCATCGTTACCCACTCCACCCCCCCCTTCACTACTACTACCACCACCACCACCACCACCACCATCACCACTTCTGTCCATTCTGCTCCGTCTACTTCCACCTGCACTGTTTCGTCCTGTCACCCCTCTTCTATCATGTCTGCCCCCGTTCCCTCCCTCCCTGCTCACTCCCTGCCGCCTCCTGTTCATTTCACTGATGCCACTGTCGCAGCTCCGCCATTCTCCCTCAACACTGCAGACTCCTCCGTACCAGCTCCAGACCGGCCTTCGTCATCGAGTTGTGTCATCCGTGGCCTGGACCCAGCACTCACCGAGCGTGACATCCTGGCTGAACTGACCTCCGCCGGCGTTCCAGCCCGTCGAGCGCTCCGCATCTATAACTCCAGCGGCCCGACCTTCATGGTTCGTCTCCAAGTCTCCTCACCAGCCGACGTCGACCGCCTCATCAACACCGGCGTCCGATTTCGCGGATGAACATATAGAGTGGAGCCTTCTCGCTCCCCACCCCGCCCCGCTCGTTGCCCTCCTCTTACCACTTCTCCTAGCCCATCGTCCGCCCCGCCACCCCCGCCGCCACCGCAAGAGGTCCCCTTACCCGCTCCGCAACCTAACTTCTTCCTCCCACCCCTCCCGACCCTGGACCTCCTCCGCCTTCTTGCCACCTCCCTTACCAACATTACCACCTCCCTTTCCTACCTTCTCTCTCAATAATACACCCCCCCCCCTTACACCCAATTTCTCCCCACACCGTCTATGTAATACGATTATGTACTTGTCTGTCACTTAATGTCATTCTCTATAACGCGCGCCCGAGATACATCAGTTTTCAATAAAGTCACTAGTCCCCCTTTTCCCTGCTGTTCGTAGGGGTTTGCCTGTGCGGGGTGCTTTGCGGGTTGTGCCGGTGCCCTAACGCCAGATTCATTCTTTCTTTTCCCCTTCTGGTGTGTACAACACACACCCCCTACATTTTCTCTTTTTTCTAAACTACTTTTCCCTTCACACGGCCGAAGAGCTCCTTCGTTGAGCTGATGGCCCGCCCCTCCTCGCCTGAGGAGAGGAATGAAATAACTTGTTTTCGCTTTATTTTCGCGACACCCATCGCCAAATCACTGAAGATACTGTGTACTGCGAAGTGGGTTGCAAATCATTGCTCGATTTTATTAAGGTATCGGAATGCGTTCATGATGCTCTTGAAGAAATACAGACGTGGGGCAACTCCGCAGGAACAAATGTGAAACTGCTGCTGAATTGCATAGTATTTTTAAAATTCATTGTTGATTTGTTTACCGCAGAGACCATTTTAGTTACAACTTGCCCCTTCGTAGGATCTTCCAGAAAGAAAATGTAGATCTAATGGAAGCAGTATTTATTACTGAAGATACTACATCTGAGCTGCAGAATGTAATAACGCGATCGCGTGGTGAATTTCTGGTAATCTATAGAAAATCTGTAGTCACAGCAGAGACACTACAGTAGGCATTGAGAGGTCTATGAAGAGGATATCAAATAGCCAGAAATACAGTACAAGTGTACCTACGGATTCTAGCGAAGATGTTTATAGACTGAGCATGTCATTAACCAACTGGAGGAACGATTTCTAAGTCATAAAATTCTTTCTCGTGGATTTGTGTGCCTATTTAGGACTAATAGTGAAGATCATAGAGAAAGTGTTCAGAAGTTTTCATAGTTTTACTCACTCTCACCCAGAGATAGTAAACATTCTTTAGCAGAATTGCGCTTATGGAAATCTAGACTGGCATGAAGAAGTTAATTCCCAGAACTGCAATTGAGGCCTTTCAGTAGCGTATTCCTGAAATTGACCGTAACATTTCGAAACTATTGCAAATATTGTGCACATTGCCAGTTTCAATATTTACAGCAGAAATATCCTTTTCATCGCTGAAACGGATAAAGACCTCTGCGAAATTCATCCTCTCAGGCACAAGACTAAATGGCCCTGCCATGTTGTCTGTTGTCAGCTGCCGAAGTGATAGACTTGCCCAGAAAAGAAGACGAATCGAGTTGATTTTGTGACTTCTTACGCTTTCAAAAAAAAATGTTGTGCTTTGTATATTTATAACTCATGTTAAGTGATTGTAACTCATGTTAAGTGATTGAATATCTGGATTTTATTATTTTATTACTGTTGAAAGGGATAGAATTGTGCACTTGGGTTACGCTATATTGTTGTAGTTTGTCACCAAATGAATTCACCAATATACATTATCGGTAAAACTTAACTCAGTTGTGAAACACGTTTCGGATGTCTATGTTACCGTATTTTCACTCCATAATTTATCTCACTTAAATGCTGCAGTATAATTTCGTCCTCCAATGATAGGCCATCTGTAAAGTGTACGACGAGTTCGAATGTCTTTTCCTACAGGTAGACCTTTATATACATTTAAAGTGTGCTTGATTATTATTATTATTATTATTATTATTATTATTATTATTATTATTATTATTATTATTATTATTATTATTATTATTATTATTATTATTATTATTATTATTATTATTATTATTATTATTATTATACCGGTTGGTACACCTATACGCCGCACATTTGAATTTTCCGCCTTAAAGTACTCCTCTAGTGCTGAAACTCTGAACTTTAAAACTGAATTAATTCAACCGTTTATCAGAAGATGTCACTGTGTTAATTTCGAATTGTTTTTGTTTACTATTATCAAGAAGTGTGGACATTCTCTCACAGATGTCTCTACCAAAAAACTATGATCATGCACCCTTGTGCGAAGTGATGGAACTTTCCTTGAAGATATGTTATACCCATAAGTTTTCCTATAACTAAATTTCGTTCTTTCATTTGTGGGTTGGCAATATGAATCTTTTCTTTCCGCCAGTTTTGAAGTTAGCCAATCAATAATTTCTGTCATTAATTTTCAGCCAATTGTATCTTTCTTCCCCAATTTTTGATGTGTAAATTTTAGTTAGCCAATAAACGCATGTGGGTGTGTCTTAATTATTCATGAAAGGTCTCGAATCTTCCCCGAGAGTATAAAAACTGCTGATTTTCCTGGCTCTCGGCCACTCGTACAACATCTAGCTTAGTGTATGGAAGTATAGCAGGAGGCGGGAAGCGCCTCTTTCCTCCGCCAGCAGCTCTTCTACAAGGTAATGGCCTTTTAACATCTTTAATTCTTGCTAGCTCAGTAGTTTAGCCCTCGGGGAAGGTCCGAAACTTTTCATTGTAACCTACCTTTCGAAAAATATAACTTAGTACCGGCTTATGTAAAAATTTCTTATTACTTTAACTTAAATCGGGGATAGAGAGTGCTTTACCCTCTCGAGCTCCCCTTCATTTTGAGTTGAGGTGACTACGTTTTCATAACCGATTTTCTTCTCTTAATGTATTAAATTTTTTTTATATAGTCACCTCCCCAGTTTGGGAATAGCCCCTGTATCATCGGCCTAGTGCCCCTTAGGTTTTGTGAGGTTTCAGGTAGGAGTGCAAGCAACGCCTCCATTGACCTTGGTATTTTGGGCCATTTAATTAATCTGTTCTTTTCCACTGAGGCACAGTAGGTTGGGTACGAGATACCCCCGTTTCATTTGATGTAAGTTGTGCCTCGATGGCAATTATGTGTAAAAGTCTGGGATTGCCTTTATTAGGCTTGAAAGATTGAGAGCGGGTCAGCTCTTTCTGGTATTTTGAAAGGTGCCTCTAGGAGGCTTGACATTACTAGGTGGGAGCAAGTGCTCCATGTAATTAGGGGCTTTCTGCCTTGTGGTTAATTGTGGTTGTGAGCTGAGAGCTCAGGAATTATAAATCTTGGGGCTCGTAGCCCAGATCTTGTAATGAACCCCTAAAACTTGTGTTTTCTCTTGTGAAATTATTATTGTACCTGAATTTTCATTGTTATTTCACCTAGTGAAAATTTGTTAAATCTTGTTGTCTATTGAAAATATAACCTTTATTTAAATTTTAATTAAACTTTCGGCCTTGTAGTTAGACCCATTCCAGCCCGCACCTTCTTTCACTTCTGCTGATCCACGGGTATCCCCGTAACAATTATTATTATTATTATTATTATTATTATTATTATTATTATTATTATTATTATTATTATTATTATTATTATTATTATTATTATCTATATATTAAAGGAGAATACTAAAAATAGTTTTGGCAAATCCGTCCGTCCGTTCTACTGGACCAATTTGCTTCATTTCTGTTTTAATATCACTAGAATTACCTGTCGATAAATCATGAGACATTGGCAGGTCTTTAAGTTCAGTCAACTTTGAGTAATTATTAAAAAAAGTTAAATGATCACTCCAATAATTGCAGGCGAAGGGTTACCCTAACCTGCAATACATTATGTACTTAGCAGGTTGATAAGCGGTTAACACATTCGTTAATATTCTGATATACGTGATTTTCATCTTGTTAGTAATGACATTGCATGCAGCCATGTTTGATTACTACCTGTCAAGACAGAGAGTATACACTTCCTCTGATCACGGAAGGATACTATTCCCTGCCAGATACTCTTTGATTCTCTAACTTTTCCCAGCTTCCTTATATTCAATAGATGGCAGAGCGTTCCTTAACAACGTACATGCTACTAAAAGAAAAAGTCTACGTACAAACAGACTCCATCATAACATACGCCTTAGACATTATCTGGGAACACCTATCGAAGGATAACCTAGCTACACTACAAAGAGTGCAGGCCATCTATATTAAAAAGTTTTCTGCCTGGCAAAATAACGCTCCTTCGAGACTAACCTATGAGTTCACGAGACAACCGTTCTATATAGAAGAACTGCGATTAAAAGTACTATTGCTTTCTACGACATAATACCAAGCTTTACATCAAGAACTGCAGAATAAAAAAGCGAATATAAGTTTACATTTTTACCAAACAGAGGGCATTATGACGTCAGAATGGATGAATTCTGACTACGAACTGTGGCATACCATAACGCGCTTCTTATTAAATGTTCATAAAACCATTGCAAAGGGCAGGCAAAACAATATGACTACGACAGGCATAACAAGACGAGTTATCTGACCAGAGTCCCCTTTTTATCACTACTACATGATGCGTACGGTACGTTTTTAGAAGGTTAGGTAAGGCCTGAACCAGGTGTACCAGTACGCAGGCCCTGAGAGAGAGTATCATCTTACCTGATTAAAATTTGAGCAATTCATTCTGGTCACATGATGTGACCCTTTTGACTGATTCTGATGGCTCGGTTAGCTTCCGCTTCGAACGCTAGCGCTGTGCCACGTCCGAGGAGCCATCTGGTGACGAATGAACGTACCATTTCCACTACTATTATAACGTCTAAATTTCAAAAGTCATTGTTTAAGAAGCCCTTCTCGTGGACAGTCGAGATTTTCTTCTGATGACGCAGAGCACAGTTCTCTGTGAAACGTAAAGAATTTCACCTTATTTTCTTGACACGGCATAAGCCCAAAAGCCTATACAGTATCATGTATGTTTAGAATATAGTTAGTTATTTTAGAATCAGTGAAGTTATAGATGAACCTAGGTGCAGTTCCTGCCTATTTAGTCGTTCTTACAAGGTCAGGTAAGGCCTGAACCAGGTGTACCAGTACGCATCTTTATGCACACGCCCTGGGAGAGAGAATTATCTTACTTTATTAAAATTTGAGCAATCCATTCTGGTTAACTCTGGCGCTCATACTACGGACATTTCGATTAATTATTATTATTAAGTTATTTTACTTTAATGATTTTATTAATTTATTTCAGTTATTTATTCATATATAATAATTTAGATTACAAGACTATAAATAATGATATTCAACCTGGATGAAATGGTAGTTTAGGGGAAAGCACCTAAAATTTAACTTTTAAATACCTATGTTATCGGTCCTATACCTCGTAACAAAACTTACAGAGAATACAATTTCCCATCATTTATGTCTTATTCAGTTTTAACTAACGACTATGATAAGAGAATTCATGAATTTAAAGGTGGGCTGGCACAAGGTTGCACTTGACAGTTGTAATTCATGTTGGCACCACTACAAAAATGAAACGAAGAACGTCACCCGTCAATCAGAATCACCAATCAACTACTTTTTATGTCAGATACAGTTACGCATTTTATTCATATTAATTCGTATTGTATTCCGTATAGTGCTTATAATCTTTTATTTACTTACACAAATATGAACATTTTAAAAAATATTATAAGGTTTAAGTGAGCCACAAAATAAATACGAACTATTTTCAGTTGATTGTTGTTGGCAATATGGGTAGTATAGTGGTGCCATCTATAAGTAGCTTGACTACCGTACTGAAGTGTTGCCGTTTCGTTTGTCGCTGCTAGCACGTGGTCAGGTGTGATTCGCCCAAGTTTCAGTATGGTACACCTATCTCGAGAGATAGGTGTTTGTGTTATGCCGATACCGGTGTCTCTTCGAGACTCCTTTGTCGGCCTTTAGTGTTAGTTATGCAGTTGTGTGTATTGTTAGTATATTTGATTTGTTTGTTGTGTGTTAATTCTCAGTATATTGATAATATTAATAGTATATGATAGTAACGTATTGTTGTTGAATGTGTGTGTGTGTGTGTGTGTGTGTGTGTGTGTGTGTGTGTGTGTGTGTGTGTGTGCGCGCGCATATGTTGCGGATACCCATCCAGTGGGTGACCACTCCCGATGTTGCTTAACTGTTTGTGCGAGTAGTGTTTTTGTGTGTTAGGTGCCTAAGGAAAAATCCACATTCGGTGATCATGGCTAGCACAGCTATTTTAGTGAACGATGTGGCTCACCCTGTTGGAGCAGAGTTTGCCTAGCTTATTGTTACGTTAGAAGGTTTGTAACGCTTCGCGCGTTTATGAAAGTTTTGTTTTCTTTTAAGATAATTGTGAAATTTTATTTTAACGAATGCAGTGCGATGTCACGGAAACGACAACATGGTTATGAACCGCGAAGTGATAATCCTTTGCACTGTGAAGTGGCCCTTAATGGTCAGGCATTAGAATTAGTGCGGAGAACTCGTGAGTTTTACGAGAGGGAGAGGAAATTCGTACGCTTGTATAGCCGTCTCTCTGTTCCTGCAGATCAAGTTGCGGAACGCATGTGTTGTGTTTGAGTCATCAGTCCATGGACTGGTTTGATGCAGCTCTCCATGCGACCCTATCCTGTGCTAACCTTTTCATTTCTACGTAACTATTACATCCTACATCTGCTCTAATCTGCTTGTCATATTCATACCTTGGTCTACCACCTACACTTCCTTCAAAAACCAACTGAACAAGTCCTGGGTGTCTTAAGATGTGTCCTATCATTCTATCTCTTCTTCTCGTCAAATTTAGCCAAATCGATCTCCTCTTACCAATTCGATTCAGTATCTCTTCATTCGTGATTCGATCTATCCATCTCACCTTCAGCATTCTTCTGTAACACCACATTTCAAAAGCTTCTATTCTCTTTCTTTCTGAGCTAGTTATCGTCCATGTTTCACTTCCATACAATGCCACGCTCCACACAAAAGTCTTCAAAAACATCTCTCTAATTCCGATATCAATGTTTGAAGTGAGCAAATTTCTTTTCTTAAGAAAGCTCTTCCTTGCTTGTGCTAGTCCGCATTTTATGTCCTCCTTACTGCTGCCATCGTTAGTTATTTTACTACCCAAGTAACAATATTCATCTACTTCCTTTAAGACTTCATTTCCTAATCTAATATTTCCTACATCACCTGCCTTCGTTCGACTGCACTCCATTACTTTTGTTTTGGACTTATTTATTTTCATCTTGTACTCCTTACCCAAGACTTCATCCATACCCTTCAGCAACTTCTCGAGATCTTCCGCAGTCTCAGCCTCGCATATGTCAAACATTAGGGCTTTCAAAGCGTACTGTTATTCAGAGAGGTGTTCGCCTCCAAGAACAGAAGGAAAAAAGAGACTGCAGAACATAGCAGTAGCGGAAACGAGGCTGATAGAAGGGACTTGTTTCACAGCACTCCGGGAAAGAAACGAATTAAGTTATTTCCTGTAATAGCAATTAATTCTTTCCAGGCTGATGAAATACGAAAATACGTGTACGACTATTACACAGTGCACCTTACCACTCCGTAATAATGGACAAGGCCCCTACTTCGAGCGCCTGTAAAGAACTGTTAGTGGAATAGTTGCAAGAAAGAAATATCCCAGTGCATATGTGCATGACTAAATTAGTCGACGAGGTAGCGAAGGAACAAGGGCACAAGATTATTAGGTTGCCGCCGTACCACTATCACTTCAACCTCATGGAGTTGGTACGGTATGGGGTGAAGTGAAACATTACGTACGCACTAACAAGTCCTTCACAATTACTGAAGTGGAATGACTGTTCCAAGGGAGTATTGCTCGAATGGATGCGGCTTCGTAGAGGAAGATATTTAGCCATGTCGAAACATTAATTAAATTGGCAATGGCAATAGGCTTACATGGCATCATCAATGACTATCAGGAGTTGATGATCTGCCTAGACGACGACAATGACAACGAAGGCGATGGTATTGATGGCAGTGATCTGGAGGGTATCGAGCCTCTATCTGTATGAATTAGGTATGAAAATAAGGTTTCTGAATTTTCGAAAATTTTATAGATTTGACTTGAAACGTTTTGTGCTAGCACCGGTGTGTATTATTCTAACATTTATTGGTGTATCTATTTAAAATGATATTCTTGTCGGCGAAATTTTTCCGTATTTTCTAACATCGCGGTAAGACCTTCGTAGTATGTGTATCTCGTGTCATTTTGTGTGATGAAATACGAGTATTTTATTGTAAACTTAACCGGTGTGTTGAAAGTTCGATTTTTGTCGGCCGATTTATTTGTATTGTGTATTATCGCGATGACATTAAAAGCATTTCTCCCATGTTTTTAAAAACTCACGCGTCGTGCGATCAGCTGTTGTTGCGGCGGCAACATCGCTTCGTGCGCCACTGCAGTGTGACCAACATTGTGCGCAGCTGTCATGTGCAATCTTTCGCCGGCCCACCTGGAGTACAAGGGCGCCCATACCCGGGGGCAAGGGGGGACGCGGCCCCCCTCTAACTATCAGGGAAAGGTAAAAATCTAATGTAGTCAGGTGATTTTCTTTCCAGAAAATGATTTAGTCCCTTCTGTGGTGTAGTGGTTAGTGTGATTAGCTGCCACCCCCGGAGGTCCGGGTTCGATTCCCGGCTCTGCCACGAAATTTGAAAAGTAGTACGAGGGCTGGAACGGGGTCCACTCAGCCTCGGGAGATCAACTGAGTAGAGGTGGGTTCGATTCCCACCTCAGCCATCCTGGACGTGGTTTTCCGTGGTTTCCCGTTTCTCCTCCAGGCAAATGCCGGGATGGTACCTAACTTAAGGCCACGGCCTCTTCCTTGTCTATCCCTTCCAATCTTCCCATCTCCCCGCAAGGCCCCTGTTCAGCATAGCAGGTGAGGCCGCCTGGGCGAGCTACAGGTCATCCTCCCCAGCTGTATCCTCGACCCAGAGTCTGAAGCTCCAGGACACTGCCCTTGAGGCAGTAGAGGTGGGATCCCTCGCTGAGTCCGAGGGAAAAGCCAACCCTGGAGGGTAAGCAGATTAAGAAGAAGAAGAAAATAATTTAAAAGTCGGTATTACGTAGAAGTTGTAGTACCCCCCCCCCCACCTGCAGGCAGGGGATACCATGGGCGTTATTCTACTGCAGAATACAAGTCGCCATTCATCTTCTAAAATTTTAAAAATACTACATACCCCAGGTCTAGGCCCCACCCTACAAACTGTCATATGGGCGCCCATGCCTAGAGACGTTTGTTGCTTAGTCCATACCAACGTCGATCATTGCTATGGAAATATTGTTCAATCGAGCTAAATGGCGATGGTTTCTGTCATGATTGTCTTCATGTGTAAAATGTACGGTCAATCAGTCCATATCGACAAGGAAAATTGTCAAGATGATTTTTAAAATGAGATAAAAACGTAAAGGAACGATTTATTTAAGAATAAGACGAAAGGGAGTCATGAAAGAAAGGAGGACTCCCTTTACATTAGATGTCCTAATATCACAGAGTCGGAAGAATACTAAATGTGAAGATCTGCAAATATCGAAATCTCTTAAAATTGTTCAACAATATGATGATGATGCTTGTTGTTTTAAGGGGCTTAACATCGAAGGTCATCGGCCCCTGTTCAACAATAACATTGCATTGACCATTGTTTGCTATGATGTGCTTTGTCTCTTCTGCTGCTACTCATCTCCGAGTAAAACACCGTGCCTTAATATAGGCGGGAAGTAGCTGGGAAGCTATTTAGCATGCCATTGCTCCAGTTCATAATTTTTTTATAACAACTGGTACGTTATACACTGGCTCATCATAGTATTGCGGCTATTTGATCCCTACTCTGAGGCCCTGAATGGAATGAGCAGTGTGCACACTTAACGGCAGAGGAGTGTTGACGGCTGACTGCGGCCTGGTCATTCCACCTGCGGAACTTGGGACTGTAAGAACTGCGGCGTTAAAAGCTAGAAAATTTGCTGTTTTTCATTTCATCGAGCATTTCATATGTTAGCATTGCTTTTAATCGCGACATTTCAGTCGATTCATACTGTATTCTGACAAGAAATAATGACGTCATTTGTAATGAACGTTTTTGTTGAGTTCAGTTTAATATTTGTCTGTGTCTGTTACAGCATCAGGGGAAAATGGATTGGTGGGTTTTAATGAAATTTGGTATTATACATTCAAGAAAGGTCGAGTAGGATCTTAGCTATAAGTTGTTCAAACGTTTCACCAGGAAAATGTGCTTCATAAGGGGCTAAAGAAAAAACTCGATATATCTCTCTTTTCACGAAAATTGTTCACGCCGAAGAGATCCGTCATAATACAGTACACAAGTAAAGCAGTTGCTAAGCGAAAATGTAAGAACATCAAGACTCAAATGGTATGGCCATGTAAAAACGATGGATCAAATGAGAACAGAAAGAAAATGGCTAGAAAAGCAACTGGAAGGCAAAAGACCTAGAGGCAGACCAAAGAAACGGTGGATCAGTCAAGTAAAGTAGGACCTGGAAGGAAGAGGAGTAGAATGGCACCAAGTTGAGGAGGAAGGATAGACAAAGATGGTGAGTGCTCTTGTATCGCATGTGGGCGACTGGAGGCGGTTAAAGGATGATGATGATGATGATGATGATGCTGACGATGATGATGCTGACGATGATGATGATGACGTTGATGACTTTTTCAGATACAGTGAAATATATGGTTAGTATCATTGGCAGTCGTGTGAAATGCGTGAAACGGTAACTAGTTCTATAGACTGCAAAAGGGCCGATGCCCTCGATGTTAGGCCCCCTTAAACAACAAACAAACATAGACTGCAAAGAGAGTCGCTATAGAGATCGTTACGGCAACGTTTTAAAGGCTCTGTTCATCTGTCAGTATTTTTTCAATATTAACCCGATACTTGTCTTTCCTTTATAGCGGAAGGAAGAGATCAAATCAAAATCAGCAACAATGAAAAGAAATATGAAAGTGCAAAAGTCCACATAGAGCAAGGAAGCGAGTAGGTCACGACAAGCCACTGACAGGGAGAGGACGTATGTGCCTTAGAATCTGGGGAACAATACGAGGGGTGGACATGCATATGCTATGTGATTGTCCTGTCAACAGCGGGTGCTACCTCTAGTTAATAAATATATATAAATACTAGCTGTTACCCACGGCTTCTCTCGTAAGGATTTGGTAAGTTGATAAAAAATAGTTGTTCCTCGGTACTGCACTGAGATATTATCTGAAAAATTGCATTTCATTTACCCCAGAGCTTCTTTGTAAATCGCGTTTGTGGCATTGGTTTTTGGGGCTAAGATGACCAGGCTACTGACAGAGCTAAATGTGGAACATGCGACATGGAACTCTACATGTGAGAAAGAGTCCTCTTTTAAGTCGAAAAATAAAGGTTTCTTTATTTCTAAAGGAGATTCCAAATACCGATTTTCACGGCTGTAAACGTCTTATTTTTTGAGATATAAGTATCCTCATAAAGAGAATTCAACTCCTTCTTTACTTATTTTCGATCTCCAGCTTAAGTTGATTTTCCGAAAACAAAAAGTACGTGTTTCTTTATTTTTAAAGGGGATTACAAATACGAATTTTCACGTCTGCAACATGTTAAGTTTATGAGATATACTGTAGATATAATCATTTGAAAACTTCCTCACTCCTTGGCTGAGTGGTCAGCGTTGAGGCCTTCGGTTCACAGGGTTTCGGGTTCGATTCCGGGCTGGGTCGGGGATTTCAATCGCGTGTGATTAATTCATCTGGCTCGGGAACAGGTTGTTTGTTTGTCCCAACACACTCCTCTTCATATTCACTCAACACACCACATTACCAACCACAACAGGAATACGAAATAGTAATTATGTGTACATCCCTACACACGGGGTTGGCGTCAGGAAGGGCATCCAGCCATAAAACATGGTCAAATCCACATGTCTGACACAGTTTGCACCAGCGACCCCACAGGTGTGGAAAAAGCTGTAGAAGAATAAGATAATCATTTCAAACATTCACCCGCTTTTTTTTATTTCACCCCCTTAAGTGGATTTTCCCAAAAAAGTGTGTTCATTTATTTTTAAAGCAGATTTCAAGTACCAGTTTTAACGTCTGTAACGTCTTCAGTTTTTGAGATATATGTATCCTCATATAAAGAATTCAACCCCTTCCTCCCTTCTTTGTAACCCCCCTCCCCCTGCCCCCACGCCACCAACCGCTTACGTAGATTTTATGAAAACAAAAATGTGTGTTGTTTTATTTTTAAAGGAGATTCCAAATACCAATTTTCATGTCTGTAACATGTTAGGTTTTGTAATATATTGTAGATAATCTCGCTGCTGTAGAATCCTGGAGCTGACGTTGCCATGGTTATGGCAGTTCGTCTCTATATCCGCTTCCTAGAGCAGGGATAGTGTGGTGCCAATATCTCCATAACGGTGGGTTTTAGGACCTTAAAACATGGTTTCCGAGCCCGTAGGGCTTACCGAGTTTTGTTCTTTGCGTCAAGGGGCTTAAAATGAGCTTTGTCTCGTCCTTGTACGACAAATTCGATTTCGGCTATATTAGCCAATTATTTTTATATCTCCCCCGACGCCCCCCCCCCACCACGAATTGTATTGAAAATAAAATACAGCCCATGTTACTCAGTGGTAATTTAGCTTTCTATAGGTGAAGTAACTTTTAAAATCGGTTCAGTAGTTTTTGAGTCTATCCGTTACAAACAAATATACAAATTTTTCCTTTTTATAATATTAGTATAGATAAATAAATCGTCCCAACCTCACAACTGTTTTAACGGTAAATGCAATATGTTGCAGGGAACGTTCTCTTCCTTACAATGTTGATCATCACTTCCTAATGGACGCAAACACTGAAGAAATAATGAACATATGAGAGAAAACTTCTAGGCTAAACTCCTGAATTCAACATACAGATTTGACGAGACGGACTTGTTCCTTTCCGAAATCTTACACTGATCGGTTGTGATCTTTTCGTTTTGTGTTTTTCCTATATCCCTAGTCCTTTTTCAACTGTACCATCTTTGACATTTTCTCCCCTACCTTTTCCGTGTTTATCCAGCTTTCTTATTCTACAGTTCCTACAACATGGTTGAAGATGTGTCAAAAGTGATCCCTCAGTGAGCAATGCCGCTCTCCTCCTGAAGTTAGGAAGTAGTAACGACCTCTTCAAAGTCTGAGAAAGATGAAGAAAAATTGGAATTAATGATCAAAGAGGCTATCTATTTGCAGACGGCAGAGTATGAAGATTTCGAGGTTGTCTTCCTCCCCCGCCCTAGTTTGTGCTTATCCCCTCCATCTGTTCCTCTATTTTCTCACACTAACGTGCCTTTGTTTATTCGGTTATCCTATGTGTTTCCCTCCATGTTCCTATCTTTCTGTATATTATCTCATTCGTCACTTGCGTATTCCTATTCATTACTTCTGTTCGATAATAAATCACTGTATCAGAGTAAATCGTTTGGTCTTATCAAGCTAGCAAATTCACAGGTTACTTGTTTTCCACCTAAATCATCCGTTTCCAAACTGTGGTCCGCGGACCCCTCCGGGGCTGCGACGATAATCCAAGGGGTCCGCAATAATAATGTAAGTTGAAATTATTTAAAGAGAGAAATGTTATTGTACACACAAAATTCATAGAACACTGTGTCTTCACTGTTGTATAACCTCCATACAGTGCATGCAATTCTTGGCCGATAAATGGTACCTACAAGTTGGCGGTATCCTTGGAAACCTTGCATCACAACTCCACGTCTCTGATCGACTTTTGGATCCATAACATCCCCTATAACCTACAATTTCAAGAAAGGAAATACTGCGTTTAATGTCTTTCATGACAATATGCCTGTGTGAGTGTACCTTTTGTGCTCTCACACAAATGAAAGCAAAATACAGAAACGGAACTAATGTTAAGGCTGATCTTCGGTTCGGGTGACTAAGCTTGCAAAACACTTGGTGTTTGGAACATAGCGCCATCCGTCCCACTGATCCAACAACCGCACCAAGTGAATTTTCTCAGATAAGTTTCCATACCCAGACTGTTGTAATTATTAGCCGAGTGTCGCAATGTTTTGTAATTTGTATGGATATATAAAGTATCTTTATGTAATAAAGTTAAACTCAGATTTAAAGGAAAATAAATATTAGTGCTAAATTATAGACTACGAATACAATCAAACATGGCTACATTACAAAATTCTGTTTTTTCGTTCACAGAATTCCGTATGACATTCTGTGGCGAGGTGTCCTTGGACATGAGTGCGACATGCTGAGGGGGCCTTAGACACAAAAGGTTTGGGAAACCCTGACCTAAAGAAATACTTTTAAATACCATATCGATTCTAAGAGTAAATTCTCGGCGAATTATACAAATATGACAACAGCACAAATAAAACGTTAATGAACACACTATTTGCTCTATTATAACACCAGGCCACTGTATATGTCTGTCCGACCATGACCGATGGATTTCTTGTGAGAGTATTGTGTTGCACAGTCGACCTGGATGGATCCGGAAACACCGAGCGATTTAGCTACATAGTTCGTGTAATGAAGCTGGAAACTTGTATTCGGGACATAATAAATTTAAACCGTACCCCCTTTTTGCTGCCACGCCAGGTAAATGGTGAGGCTGTACTTTAAGGAAAGCTACGGCCCAGTCCTGGCCCATTACCATACCGGTGTCCGACTCGTTGGCTGAACGGTCAGCGTACTGGCCTTCGGTTCAGAGGGTCCCGGGTTCGATTCCCGGCCGGGTCGGGGATTTTAACTTTAATTGGTTAATTCCACTGGCACGGGGGCTGGGTGTATGTGTTGTCTTCATCATCATTTCATCCTCAACATGACGTGCAGGTCGCCTACGGGAGTCAAATAGAAAGACCTGCACCTGGCGAGCCGAACCCGTCCTGGCACTAAAAGCCATACGACCATACCGGTAGCGCCGAAGAACAGAATGTGACGTTAAACTACTAACAAACAAAAATGAGAAGTTGCTCTAACCTGTCCGGTTCGTTAGCTGAATCGTCAACATTATGGCCTTCGGTTAACAGGGCGCCGGATTCCATTACCGGCCGCATGGCGTATTTTAGACGTGTCTGGTTAATTCCTATTCAGGGCCTCTCTTATAAAAACAAACTGAACGCACAGTGTTTGTACACTCCGCTAACGGCAGGTGTCTCAGCCGCCGCGGCCGCCCTGCTTTAAGTGTGTATACAATCTTATATGAAATCTTACCTTATAAAAGATGCTGGAAGTGTCATCCTTCCTCGGTTATAACTGGTAACCACATTCTGGCTGACGCGAGTCAGATCTGCCACTGTAGTCTTTCTGATTTCTTTCGAAATGTTTCCTTTCAGTTTACCCCGCTAGTAAAAATCACACACTGTTAGATCTGCAGAACGAGGGGGAAAAAGACCAGCACTGATCACTCTGTCTGCAAACACTTCCGGGGTTGTAAGAAGGAAATCTTCTTCTGTATGAGCAGGGGCTGAATCTTGTAGAAACCACCCACGCGATATTTCTCCTGTTAACCGATAGAAGAATGGCGTCAAAATGTCATCTTGGTACCTCTCTGCATTTATGGTCGTTTCGAAAAATTAGGCCCAATTACTCGTCTTGCGCTAACAGGACAGCAAACACCAATCTTCCTGTCATAATGAGGGACGTCATAAACACCATTGGGACTTTCTGCACACCAAGAGTGAGAGTTATGACAGTTCACACGAGCTTTAAGATGAAACCAGAACTTTTACATACGAAAATACGGTGTAGCGATGATAACTGTCTCATCATATTAACAGCTGAGATCCAAACTGCTGACTCATGCCTGCCAGGTCGAACGTGTGCAGGCTCCTTGCAAGGCCAAGAACTATGCACGCCTCCCATAGTGCAGCTGCCGCCGTCCAGAGTACAAACATCGTGCATTCGGTCTGAGTTTATATGAGAGACCCTGTATTCAGGGTTTGTGTTCGAATATACAACAACATATCATATTACAAATCACCACTTAATAGCGAAAAAGCTGGGCTGGGGACTCAGAGGGTTGAGGCGCTGACCTTCTGACCTCAACCTGGCTGGCTCGACCCTGGCTCAGTCCGGTCGTATTTGAAGGTGCTCAAATACGTCAGCCTCGTGTCGGTATATTTACTGGCACGTAAAAGAACTCCTGCGGGACTAAATTCCGGCACCTCGGCGTCTCCGAAAACCGTAAAAGTGGTTAGTGGAACGTAAAGCAAAAATATTATTATTATTATTAGCGAATAAATCCATCCTCCTAGGGTAGGAGTTAAGAAGGACTTTCGGCCATAATACTCGAGGTAACGCACGTGTAGTGCCGACTCCAAGTAACTGGAAAAAGAAAAAACTCTAAATTCAATCAGAGAATCATGAAAATGCTTAGTTCGTTCTCGGAGGAGACCAGTATACAAATAAGGTCGACGTCCGATAACCAGTTGTCCTTCGTCATGTACCTGAGCATGATAACGTACAGTATCTCTGTCTACTTATTATCAATTAAAGACCACCGATATAAATACAGAATCTCAACCTACTTAAATGTAGGTTACTATGACAATGTCATTGACTGATAACGTGCTCTTAAGGTGTAATCAGTGATTATCGCAAATATAAAACGAGCTTCATTCGGCAGCCTTGCACATCACTGCAGGATGATCCTCGTAGTTCTGCTTGTTACTCTGCCCGCACTGTCTCTATCGGCACTGTCGGACAACGTCCAGGATGTTACCTGCAAGAGCCACATAGACCTCTACCTCAAGTCCATCCCAGGGAAGCAATGGGCCATGCGCAGTGAGTAATAGATCAATCAATCAATCAATCAATCAATCAATCAATCAATCAATCAATCAATCAATCAATCAATCAATCAATCAATCAACCAATACTGATCTGCATTTAGGGCAGTCGTCCAGGTGGCAGATTCTCTATTTGTTGTTTTTCTAGCCTTTTCTTAAATGATTTCAAAGAAATTGGAAATTTATTGAACATCTCCCTTGGTAAGTTATTCCAATCCCTAACTCCCCTTCCTATAAATGAATATTTGCCCCAATTTGACCTCTTGAATTCCAACTTTATCTTTATATTGCGATATTTTCTATTTTTGAAGACGCCACTCAAACTTGTTCATCTACTAATGTCATTCCACGCCAACTCTCCACTGACAGCTCGGAACATACCACTTAGTCGAGCAGCTCGTCTCCTTTCTTCCAAGTCTTCCCAGCCCTTACTTTGCAACATTTTTATAACGCTACTCTTTTGTTGTAAATCACCCAGAACAAATAGAGCTACTTTCCTTTGGATTTTTTCCAGTTCTTGAATCAAGTAATCCTGCTGAGGGTCCCATACACTGGAACCATACTTTAGTTGGGGTCTTACCAGAGACTTATATGCCCTCTCCTTTACATCCTTACTTCAACCCCTAAATACCCTCATAACCATGTGCAGAGATCTGTATCCTTTATTTACAATCCCATTTATGTGATTACCCCAAGATATCTTTCCTTATATTAACATCTAGGTAGTTACAATGATCCCCATAAGGAACTTTCACCCCATCAACGCAGTAATTAAAACTGAGAGGACTTTTCCTATTTGTGAAACTCACAACCTGACTTTTAACCCTGTTTATCAACGTACCATTGCCTACAGTCCATCACACATTATCGAGGTCATTTTGCAGTTGCTCACAATCTTGTAACTTAATTACTCTGTAGAGAAAAACATAACCTCCAAGAAACCTTATCTCTGATTCCACTTCTTTACTCACAGATCTTCTTGTAGAAGTGATGAGTGTTATAATATCGCCTGGAGTAACAGGAGCGAGATTAGACCATTATCATTCATCTTTATAGTTCATTTATTGGCTTTCTTCTTCTTCTTCTTCTTCTTCTTCTTCTTCTTCTTCTTCTTCTTACTTCCTGGCCGTATGTGTGCCCTCAATGGACGCTCCCAAGTATCACGCAGGGTCGGCTCTTCTGATCATTAGAGAGTACTCCCTGCGGTTGAATGTCTCCGCCTCTGGAATGCCGTTTCTATTCAAGGCCTTTTCGACTGTACGCCATCGTGTTGCTCTCGGATGCCCTCGTCCTCTCCATTGTTCCTCGACTGCAACGGGATGATCTTCATCTCCACGTTGTTCGTGTCCGTACCAGCGCAACTGCCGCTATCCAATTTCTCACTGATAGGGGCCGTATTTTAAATGATCCTCGTATATGCTCAATGCGCTCTCGGTCCAAGAGGGTAACACCCGCTGACCATCGCAGCATTCGCATTTCCGTTACATGCATTTGCTGATCATGCTTCTTTTGCCTTGTCCAACACTCGGAGTCGTCGTAAGTGAGGGCAGGTCTAACCATAGTTATAGGCATCCGCCTCTCACATAAGACGCCGGTCAGCAAACGCCATTTGGTCCATTCAAATTTGAAGCGATGCTTCACATCATTATCAATCGTTCTATCGATTCATCTAAAGAAATTAAAATTTTAGATTTAAAAATTGTTATTTTGTATTAATAAAGACAAATGCAACTATACATCGTGAGTCTCCTTTCTATGGTAAAATACCGGGAGATAACTGGGACGATGTGAAGTAAGCCATGAACTGAAAGTTTATCAAAGTGGAAGGAAAACGCGCATCCTACTGTGTTGCCTCTAACTTGCTGGCGTTGTTCCTCGCCCCGCCCAACATACACATCAACAATCTGTCCGGAGAATGCAATACCAAAACGTCTCGTACTCATCCATTATTTAGTTCATTTCCTTCCTTCTTAATCTGTTTATCCTCCAGGGTTGGTTTTTCCCTCGGACTCAGCGACGGATCCCACCTCTACCGCCTCAAGAGCAGTGTCCTGGAGTGTGAGACTTTGGGTCGTGGGATACAACTGCTGAGGAAGACCAGTACCTCGCCCAGGCGGCCTCACCTACTGTGCTGAACAGGGGCTTGTGGGGGATGGGAAGTTCGGAAGGGATAGACAAGAAGAGGGAAGGAAGCGGCCGTGGCCTTAAGTTAGGTACCATCCAGGCATTCCCTGGAGAAGTGGGAAACCACGGAAATCACTTGGAGCATAGCTGAGGAGGGAATCGAAACCCTCCTCTACTCAGTTGACCTCCCGAGGCTGAGTGGACCCCGTTCCAGCTCGCATCATTTTTCAAATTTCGTGGTAGAGCTGGGAATCGAACCCGGGCCCCAGGGGATGGCAGTTAATTACATTGACCACTACACCACAGAGGCGAACCATTATTTGCTTACGCTTCGCATATCTTGAGTCTCATCAAGGACTGGCAATACCGGACGAGTTGGCCGTGCGCGTAGAGGCGCGCGGCTGTGAGCTTGCATCCGGGAGATAGTGGGTTCGAATCCCACTGTCGGCAGCCCTGAAGATGGTTTTCTGTGGTTTCCCAATTTCAAACCAGGAAAATGCTGGGGCTGTACCTTAATTAAGGCCACGGCCGCTTCCTTCCAACTCCTAGGCCTATCCTATCCCATCGTCGCCATAAGTCCTATCTGTGTCTGTGCGACGTAAAGCCCATAGCAAAAAAAAAAAGGACTGGCGATTGCTCTAGCAAGGCAGTCTTAATGTATGTTCAGAAATAAGAGACCCATGATGCATCTAAAACTTCGCGTCTGTCACAACGACTGCTGTCCACCCAGATGTGTTCAGATATTGGAGTTGCACGTAGTAAGCGTGACGAAGCCTCAGTCACAGTGTTTGGGTTTCCAGAGTGGATTTGTTGCCATTCAAATGAGACGGTTCCTCAGTTAATCTCATGAGACTGAGTGAATCGGATTGTAAAATTCAGTCTGTCGCACTTAGTACCTGTGGGTATGAGACACGCAGATACTGGGTATTTTTTACTAATGTTGAACAAAAAGGTCAAGATGAAGTACTCTCTCTAACAACCATACACCGAGCTGCTTCTGTATTTGTGCCCTTTATTCCAGTGTTTGATTCTTCAACCAAAATCCCGGAAGGTATTACAACGGGACAAACTATCCATCTTGGGAACTTCGATAACTGCATTGGAATTGACCTGCCAGTTTTTACTGGGAAATATTGCTTGGCTTCCGTTGGCGTCGACAAGACAAGACCATCCCTCCAGTACCATGTGAGCAGCCGAATGAGGGGACTGCCACTGGACTTCAGAGGGAAAAAGACATCGAGCAAAATGGTAAGTTCCTCTGTTTAATTAATCTCCTAGTGTTTACTAATTAATGTTAGTTGAACAAGACGATTCCTTACGCGTGCACTGTCATCGACATAAAATTGTTAGTGTTGAACTGTAGAAGTATTGTAAGGAAAGGAATAGAATTAAGTAATTTAATAGATGTATATTTACCAGATATTACCAGATATTGTAATCATGGATGCAGAAATTTTCTCACGGCACTGGAGTGTGTATCGTAGAGATAGGATAGGAAGGGTGGGAGGGAGAGTGTTCATTCTGGTGAAAGAATAATTTGTAAGCTACGAAAAAGTTAAAGATGAGACACATGTAATTCTAGGTGTAAGGTTCATTTCTAAAGATAATATTTGGATTGATATATTTGGAGTGTACAGATCGGGAAAGGGTAGCACTGACGCGGATTCGGAATTATTTGATAGGATAGTCAGCTATGTGGGAAACGACATGGAAAGAAATGTGATTGTAGCGGGAGATCTGAATTTGCCAGATGTCAATTGGGAAGGAAATGCGAACGACAGGTACCATGACCAACAAATGGCAAATAAGTTAATATGGGAAGGACAGCTGATTCAGAAAGTGATGGAACCAACCAGAGGGAAAAATATCCTGGCTGTGGTGCTGATAAAACCAGATGAGCTCTATAGGGAAACTGAAGTAATAGATGGTATTAGTGATCATGAAGCTGTTTTTGTGGTAGTTAAAAATAAATGTGATAGAAAGGAAGGTCTTAAAAGTAGGACTGTTAGGCAGTACCATATGGCTGATAAAGCAGGCATGAGGCAGTTTCTAAAAAGTAACTATGATCAGTGGAAAACGGTAAATAAAAATGTAAACAGACTCTGGGATGGGTTTAAAGAAATGGTTGAGGAATGCGAAAACAGGTTTGTACCATTAAGGGTGGTAAGGAATGGTAAAGACCCACCTTATTATAATAGAGAAATAAAGAGACTAAGAAGGAGGTGCAGACTGGAAAGAAATAGAGTTAGAAATGGCTGTGGAAGTAAGGAGAAATTGAAGGAACTTACTAGAAAATTGAATCTAGCAAAGAAGGCAGCTAAGGATAAAATGATGGCAAGCATAATTGGCAGTCATACAAATTTTAGTGAAAAATGGAAGGGTATGTATAGGTATTTTAAGACAGGAACAGGTTCCAAGAAGGACATTCCAGGAATAATTAATGAACAAGGGGAGTGCGTATGTGAGGATCTTCAAAAGGCAGAAGTATTCAGTCAGCAGTATGTAAAGATTGTTGGTTACAAGGATAATGTCGAGATAGAGGAGGAGACTAAGGCCAAAGAAATAATAAAATTTACATATGATAATAATGACATTTACAATAAGATACAAAAGTTGAAAACTAGAAAAGCGGCTGGAATTGATCAGATTTCTGGGGATATACTAAAGACAATGGGTTGGGATATAGTACCATATCTGAAGTACTTATTTGATTATTGTTTGGTCCGAGGAGCTATACCAGATGAATGGAGAGTTGCTATAGTAGCCCCTGTGTATAAAGGAAAGGGTGATAGACATAAAGCTGAAAATTACAGGCCAGTAAGTTTGACATGTATTGTATCTAAGCTTCGGGAAGGCATTCTTTCTGATTATATTAGACATGTTTGTGAAATTAATAACTGGCTTGATAGAAGGCAGTTCGGTTTTAGGAAAGGTTATTCCACTGAAGCTCAACTTGTAGGATTCCAGCAAGATATAGCAGATATCTTGGATTCTGGAGGTCAAATGGACTGTATCGCGATTGACCTGTCTAAAGCATTTGATAGGGTGGATCAAGGGAGACTACTGGCAAAAATGAGTGCAATTGGACTCCACAAAAGAGTGACTGAATGCGTTGCTATATTTCTAGAAAATAGATCTCAGAGAATTGGAGTAGGTGAAGCTTTATCTGACCCTGTAATAATTAAGAGGGGAATTCTTCAAGGCAGTATTATCGGACCTTTATGTTTTCTTATATATATAAATGATATGAGTAAAGGACTGGAATCGGAGGTAAGGCTTTTTGCGGATGATGTTATTCTCTATAGAGTGATAAATAAGTTACAAGATTGTGAGCAACTGCAACGTGACCTCGAAAATGTTGTGAGATGGACAGCAGGCAATGGTATGTTGACAAACGGGGTTAAAAGTCAGGTTGTGAGTTTCACAAATAGGAAAAGTCCTCTGAGTTTTAATTACTGCGTTGATGAGGTGAAAGTTCCTTATGGGGATCATTGTAACTACCTAAGTGTTAATATAAGGAAAGATATCTTGGGGTAATCACATAAATGGGATTGTAAATAAAGGGTACAGATCTCTGCACATGGTTATGAGGGTGTTTAGGGGTTGTAGTAAGGAAGTAAAGGAGAGTGCATATATAAGTCTCTGGTAAGACCCCAACTAGAGTATGGTTCCAGTGTATGGGACCCTCACCAGGATTACCTGATTCAAGAACTGGAAAAAAATCCAAAGAAAAGCAGCTCGATTTGTTCTGGGTGATTTCCGACAAAAGAGTAGCGTTACAAAAATGTTGCAATGTTTGGGTTGGGAAGAATTGAGAGAAAGAAGAAGAGCTGCTCGACTAAGTGGTATGATCCGAGCTGTCAGCGGAGAGATGGCGTGGAATGACATTAGTAGACGAATAAGTTTGAGTGGCGTTTTTAAAAGTAGGAAAGATCACAATATGAAGATAAAGTTAGAACTCAAGGGAACAAACTGTGGCAAATATTCATTTATAGGAAGGGGAGTTAGGGATTAGAATAACTTACCAAGGGAGATGTTCAATAAATTTCCAATTTCTTTGAAATCATTTCGGAAAAGGCTAGGAAAGCAACAGATAGGAAGTCTGCCACCTGGGCGACTGCCCTAAATGCAGATCAGTATTGATTTATTGATTGATTGATCGTATCAAGGTAAACAGTTCCGCGTCACCTAGAGTTCCGAAGAATGGGTTGTTGCTATTTCATCTCGTGAACTGCATTCATATATATGATCACGCGCTTGTTAACCACAAATGTAAATAGATACGAGGGCTACAAACAGTATTTGTTGTGAACACTATCATAAGCTTATATATATATATATATTGTAAAATCCGGACTCACTCAACTTGGGGAAGACATGCATTTTAGTTTACTAGCTTTTATTTTCGTTCAACGTTTCTTTATTAATGTGCAGCTCCATGGCTAAATGGTTAGCGTGCTGGTCTATGGTCAGAGGGGTCCCGGGTTCTATTCCCGGCAGGGTCGGAAATTTTCACCATAATTGGTTAATTCCCCTGGCACGGGGACTGGGTCTATGGGTCGTCTTCATCATCACTTAATCCTCATCACGACGCGCAGGTCACCTACGGGAGTCAAATCAAAAGACCTGCACTGGCAAGCCGAAGTCCTCGGACACATCCCGGCACTAAAAGCCATACGCAATTTCATTTTTTTTTAAATTAGTGATTTCCTCTAAAACAGCTTTGAATGTGAATGGTTCTGAATTTGGAGACTGGGTAAATAATATTATCTACGCTGAAGAGATCTATTATAGTAGCGATGCACCAGGTTGCACCTAGGTTTCAAAGCGATCATGACATCAAAACTGGACAAGATATCTCTGATAGGGAGGATGAATCAGGGGAGGAATTATCAGATGCTCACATGGGCGCCCACAGGATCTTTTCCAGGGAGGGGCACATTAACAATTTTCTTGAATATAAAAACCAATATAACGTCAGCAACATTAAATTGTTTACAGAAATTTCCGGTTATAACAGATGCTAGGTGACTGTCAGTAATTGCAGTTTATGAAATAATCTGGCATGATATTAAACAATTGAACATCAACATTTTAGAATTCCAGGGGGGGCAAGTGCCCCCCCTGGCCCCCCCTTGCGGGCGCCCATGGATGCTCAGATTGTAAAACACCAGTCTGCAGTATATGTTCAGTAAAATTTTACCCTGATTGTGTCCTCTAAACTTGTCTTCATATAAAGCAGTGATATTCATCTCCCAGTATAATAGTGAATAGACGTCAATTACCATTTTTTAATATTTATTTAAATACTTCCTCTCATGCAGAGACAAATTATACATTAATTTTTAGAAAAGAAATAGATACACTTGAGAAAAGTACTCGGGCATAAAAGTGCCACATTGCTGGTGAGCTGGGGTTTGGTAAACTCTGTCGCTCAAAAAACGACAATAATTGTGAAGGCAATCTGAGGGACTTCTCGTCCACTCACTTAGGCGATTGCCAATAGACTGACTGAAAGCCATCTGGGCTATAGTTGCCCACACCACATTACTCATGGAACAGTGGCAGCTTGTATTTTTGTTAGTTAAGGAACAAACACGTGCACAGCAGGTCAAGTATTTCGGTTCTTTGTAGGAGCATTAAAGTGGAACCGAAAACAAATTATAGATTTCTTGAACATTTCCAGAAAGCATGAATGTTTGTGGAATCCCACGTGTGATTTGCATATGAAGAAGGATACAATAGACGCAGCCTTGCATACCCAGAGAGTTTCTTTAACAACTGTGTTATTAGCCACGAGTAATTATCTACCAGTACTAGCCTTGTGTTACAGATCTACTTGACGCTAGTCGAGCCACAAGCACTAGCCGCCCATAGTAGCTGCTAGTAAACTAGCCTAGTGTGACACAGACTTGTAACTTTTGCAATTTATTGATGTACTGAACAGATAAACGTTGACTCAACTAAGTGAAAATAACAAGGATAATGGGCGCCACCTGCAAAACACTTGCAGGAATATTTAATTATGTAGAGCAACGAGCCACTCCCTCTCCCAAGGCGACGGTCATCAGGCTGACGAGGCTCCAGACTTGCTTTGTAACCTTACCTGTTTGCTATATAACCCCTGAAATTAAATTTGGGTAACATGCCAGGTTCAGCCTTACTCCACTGACAAAAGACTCACTTAAAGTTTGATTCTATGACTTTACTCCCAGAATAAGAACTAATATGTGACAAACACCAACACTTATGCCACCCACTTAGTGCTTGCTGTTTACATAGAGCTAATATACACAATACCACCCAACAAAATCATCTCTTCACGATATTTACTCGTTTGCCGTCTTACAAAGGCAAATTACACATCATTAAAATCTTCAATAAACATAGAACATCGAATAATAACTAATATGTGACAAACACAAACAAAATCAACACTAATGCAACCCACTTAGTGCTGGCCGTTTACATAGAGCTAATATACACAATACCACCCAACAAAATCATCTCTTCACGAGATTTACTCGTTTGCCGTCTTACAAAGGCAAATTACACATCATTAAAATCTTCAATAAACATAGAACATCATTATACTTTTAACATACCTCCAGGTAAGAGCCCCTTCGCACTTCACTGTTACCGTGAATTCTAATCTGGTAGAGAAAAGTACGACGACTATTTCTCTACATATGGATGCAACCTTCTTAAGACGAGCATCCCTAACCTTATTTACACTTCTTCGTCGACGTCTTGAATTCTTTCCAATTGCTGGCTGGACAGAAAGTGTTACATCTCCAGAGGCAAGCAAATAGCAAAATTCTTCATCAACTGAAGCTGCATACTCGGGTGACAAGTTCCAAACAAACACTTTCTTTTTACAGAAAGTCCACTGCAAAGCCGGTAAGTTGTTGAGATTATACCTTGATCGCTCCGGAACAGATACTCACGTACAATAGCAGATCGTATAGCAAACTGCGCAAATACGTCGCTCCCGCAGACCAGTACAAATGAGAAACACTCAGTATCAGCATCAGAGTCGGAAACACAATGAGAATCAGAATCAGAATCAGAATCAGAATGACTCGCCGCACACGCGTACCCACTTATATATCCTTGCTACACGTGGTTATCGCGTCCTGAAAAGTTCACTGGTAGCAACGCTCACACCGGCACTTCTTCCCGCGTCACTTTGTCAACACAAACCTCGCTCAAAACAAAGCCCTCGCATTGGCTATCGAGTATATGATGTGACATAGACCGTCCACTCATGTATGTCCACATTGATTCACTCCAATTCTTCAACCGATACAACCTGCCGTACCCCGTGTTTTCAAGCCACCTGTTGCAACACATCCAACTGACTTCAACCGTCCTTCCCGATATAGTCGCAGTTTTCCCGGTTGCACAATCCTAACGGCTAGGCCATATTTACAGACTCTTACCCAAACGGAAATTTATACAAAATATAATGATGAACATATGCAATATTCCCTAACTATACATTCTTCTTATAATATTACGTTTTTACATGGTAAATAAACAAAATTACATGATTTTAACCTTACAAACTATATACGAAAATTTCCTAACCTAAAAACTCGGGGATCGTACATACGTACGGTTACAGACTTAAGGAAAGGTTTAAGCATAGGATTAAGAAAGGAGCTTCCCGATCTTGATGTGAAACGTATGGTAGCGTGGATAGACGTGAAATAGTGGGGCGATCTTAGGCTAGAAAGGCGCAATCCTGGAGGATATGAATTTCAACCAAGAGTAGCTCGCGTTGCTATAAAGCAATGTAGCACATCATCGCTCCATGGAAATATATGTAGTTTGCATGTATGAAAGTAGATGGCGGAGTGCGTGTTCTTAAGCACTGCTTCCTAATCATCAGTCACAGCTGGTTCCTCCCATCTCCTTACCCAACTTCATTCATTTCATCATTAACTCCTCAACTGAGGTTAACGTTATCAAGGGCATCCGGCCGTTAAAACATACCATATAAATTCATCTCATCCCCGACCCCGTATTAACTACTACTACCGACCGCAAATACATTTTGCGGGATATATTATAGATTGTTATTAAATTTTCTCGCTTACTGTGTGGTTTATTTTCGTGATATCTTGAAGGATTTTACGATATTGGTCCATACACTTACCGTTTGATGAACCATGAATACTAATAATCATTAAAGTGCTCATTGTGAGTTATCTATTGAAGACAGACATGCGCTATCGCGAACTTTTGGGGGGGGGGGTTCATTAACAGATACAAATGCTATCCACATAATTTGAGACAGCATATTTAATTTTAAGGGTCTCAGCCGCACAATTATTTCGAACTTGCTCAACTTTCTTAATCTGCCTGCTCTCCTGATAATCTAGCCACAATAATGTTGAAGAAATAAGCTTTCTAACTGTGTAGGAATTACTGAAATCGGTTGTTGAGTGTTTCCCGAGATACCCTCCATTGATAAATAAACAAACAAAAAACGAACTTTCTCTCTTTATAATTAATGGTATAATGCAACAGGAAATAATTTACATTCTATATACATTATTAGAGAAATATGGAATGTACAATGTAATCGAGAGTTTTTAAACTTGTTGATGTTATGAAACCGGTCTAGAAAGCCAAGAATAACGGCCGAGAGTGTTCGTCATGCCGACCACACAACACCTCGTAATCTGCAGGCCTTAGGGTTGAACAGTGGTCGCTTGGTGGGCCAAGGCTCTTCGGGGCTGTTTCGTCACGGGGTTGGGTTTGGTTTGGTTTGATGGTACGAAATATATCATGAAGGTCTTAACTGGTGAACTGAAGTCCAGGAAGTAATCTTTACGAACTGCACTGTTATAAATGATGCATATCTCGCGGAGAGGAGAATTTGCTCAAAGGGATGTTCCACCAAAACTTTTCAGTTTGAAAAGTTACAATCCGTCCTGTACAAAGCCACTGGACGAAATATTTTCACATTCATCATCAGAATTCCCATACAAAGTGAGTGAAGCAGGAAAATATTTTGTTAATGTAATGAGATAATATTAAATCTTAGGAAATTCCTTGACCATCAACGAATGGATTTTTCTTATGAAGTATTTAGTTCTTCCGAGTTTAACCGTGTTGTTGATGTATGTACTTAACGTACATTTTGCTGACGTTTAAAATGCGTTACATTACAGTATTCTTTATCAAACCGACTGATGTACCGCTACTCGATACGAATGTTGTGTTCCAGGATGAGTCACTTACCGTCTTAGACAAGTTAACTATGGAGATCGCAGTCTGTGTGCCATCTTCCTGTGCTGCTCAAGATATCGAGATTTTCCTGAACGCCATCCTCGAGGAAGTAGGCTTCCAAGCTACAGTGTCAGAGGAAGACTGTCAGACCAACCTTAGCAAAGAGCTGAGACTTGTCGACTGGATAACAATGTAAGTTCTCAAGACTTCAACGTCGTTCACCATACAGCTTTTTACACGTCATGTGCTTTGAGGTGAGCAACTACAAAAGGTCGCTGAGGATCTCCGCGGATGATGTTTGAAGGGTAATTAGCTTATATGAAAAGCCATGCCTCCATCAACTATCATGCTCAGTTGGAAAGCCAGCATTCCTAGCTATAGCCCGACAACGTAATTTCCATTGCAGCAGACTTTTTCGCACAGCTAGCATGTCTGACTTATCCCACTCTTTCTGACAGGCTTTCCAGAGGCCATTGGTAGTGCATGGACGTCTATTTCCTAAGGCCCTTGTTAGGAGTCTAAATGCACAAAAGTCCATGGATGCCTTCACCGGAATATCAGTAAAAAGAACTGCATGCATTGCAGTTTCCATCTCCATTCTTTACCTTGATATACCCATACCTGATTTTTCGCCCTCCCCTACAGTGCTGGGATATCTGTGTTGGAAATGAGTGTTGAAACCTCTTGTTGATAGCATGTAGAGTTCGCCTTCACATTACTAGCAAGAAGGCGAATGGTTAACTTGCTATTGTACGAGTAGCAGTGTCCAGCGATGATCATGAAACCCCTTGGAAAACTAATACAATGTTGATTTCTAAAAAATTGTCTCTATGGCGGTAGTAAATAGAGATAGGTTTGTTACAATCATTAAGGTACATGCTTCGTTCAGTGTCACCACATTTTTCCATCTCTCGCCTGCCAGATAGCCCTCATACAGCTGTTTGCGTTAGTGCGACGTTCCGAAATGTGACAAGGCTTGTAAGCTCGGCGCTTATGCTGCTCTTCTAATTGCAGGTCCTTGGTGTTAACTGTTGAAACAGACATCCCCAACTTACGTGTGATAGTTCTTTGGATGGCAGGGTTACCACCTGAGTCAAGGACCTTAAGTTTACTCACCACTTCTGGTGTACGGCTAGTGGCTCGTCGTGGGTTTGCCTGTTGTTTTAACCTCTGGAATTAAGCTGTCGGCCTTTGCGTTTTTAATTCAATACAGCACAGATTCCGTTCTTTGAAATCAAGAAATCACGCTTCTTGCACATTCCTTGGATTGCAGAATAACTATATTTATCATCGGAAAGGGCTGTTATGTAGCCCTCCTAGGAAGGGTCAATCCTCTTCGGCATCGTTGCAGCTAATGTCACGAAACTCTACACACAGGTTCGCAGTACTGACAGAAATCGTCACTCCCCGTTTTGACGTGCTCATGTTGATAACAGCGCCCCCAGCGGTCTTAAAACTCGTCACCAGAGATCCAGAACGACCTTCTGTAATCACAGTTGCCGAATAAGTTTGACAGTTATTTAGTCATTCTCTGGAGTCTCTATTTGGGGACTTCTGCACATGGAGTGACTTACTAAACTATAATAAAGCTAATATCTAGAGCTGAACAAAATCACCTATTCCCACTCGCACTGAACTTGGCGAGGGGATGAGAGGTATGTTCTTTTTAACGCAGACTTACATTCCTCTACAACGGGGACGTGGAAAGAAAAAAATGTTAAGACGCTTTTAGTGTTTGCAAGCCTTTGCTGGCGAGATGTGTTTATAGTGCACTCTGTCTTCTGGTATGGACTAGAATAAATTTACCGAGCTCGATAGCTGCAGTCGCTTAAGTGCGGGCAGTATCCAGTATTCGGTAGATAGTGGGTTCGAACCCCACTGTCGGCAACCCTGAAGATGGTTTTCCGTGGTTTCCCATTTTCACACCAGGCAAATGCTAGGGCTGTACACTAATTAAGGCTACGGCCACTCGGTGAGGAAAGCAACGGGAAACTATCTCACTCACTTCCCTAGTATGCCTCTTCAGTGACGCTTAGACCATCTATGAGAGCTATTGGTGGAGCTATGGAGGATCAAGCCAGCCTTCGGGCTCAATACCCAACATACGAAGGTTGGAACTTAAATAGTGGCAACTAATTATTTACAACAGATACAAAAGAGTTACATGTTAGCAACCTTTACTGTCCTTCAATGTAGTCCCGTTGCCAGCGATGTGGAAGTCGTAGTATACCTTTACCAGAGCCTGTTCTCTTGATGGTGCGAATGGAGCGGTCTACTGTCTGTCGAATCTCTGGAACAGTTCTGAAGCGAATGCTCACGAATCGTCTTCTTCTTCTTCACTCGTAGGACGACCTACCCGATGAATGTCCGCCACAGTTTGCCGGCCATCGTTGAAGGCTTTTACCCAATGCACCACTGTTCTGTAAGGCAATGCAGATTCCCCGCAAGCCTCTTGAAGACCTTGATGACACTGTCGTGCTGTACGACCTCTGGCACATTCAATCTGGATCCAACTCCGTTGTTCCTGTTTCGAAAACATAGTGACAACGTTACGTTAGACCGCTAGCTCACACGTGACTGTGTTTCTCTCTCTTGTGCGCACGCAGGTGATGTGGGAAGGGCGAGTCCATTTGCTCTGAGGTAAGGTAGGTATGTAACCAACGTGTGCTATCAGCGACAATATTAGATTCCCTTGTATAGCGTCTCCACAGCAGTGTTGCCACTATTTAAGTTCCAAACCTCGTACATTATTTTAGTGTTTGGGTAGAACGCGTATAGCACCGAGAATATTTAACTTACAATTATGTTTAATGCCTCAATTGACGGGTAAAAGAAGAGGCTACCTGTTGTAAATAATAATAATAATAATAATAATAATAATAATAATAATAATAATAATAATAATAATAATAATAATAATAATAATAATAATAATAATAATAATAATAATAATAATAATAAAGATCTGAGACGTAGTTTTCATGAAATAGCGCTTCAAAGTAAGACATAATTTGTACTAAAGATGTGACATCACACGCATACTCTGTTACAAGATGGCGCTATGTTGACTCACGCGCTCAGCTGGAGGTTAGATGTTATTGTGAATACACTGACTGACAGAGCAAATGCAACACCAAGAAGGAGTAGTCAGAACTTTATGCCAATTGCAGGGTAGACTGACGTCACTGAGGTATGCTCCTGATGTGAAATGCGCCGCTGTGCTGCGCACGTAGCGAACGATAAATGGGACACGGCGTTGGCGAATGGCCCACTTCGTACCGTGATTTCTCAGCCGACAGTCATTGTAGAACGTGTTGTCGTGTGCCACAGGACACGTGTATAGCTAAGAATGCCAGGCCGCCGTCAACGGAGGCATTTCCAGCAGACAGACGACTTTACGAGGGGTATGGTGATCGGGCTGAGAAGGGCAGGTTGGTCGCTTCGTCAAATCGCAGCCGATACCCATAGGGATGTGTCCACGGTGCAGCGCCTGTGGCGAAGATGGTTGGCGCAGGGACATGTGGCACGTGCGAGGGGTCCAGGCGCAGCCCGAGTGACGTCAGCACGCGAGGATCGGCGCATCCGCCGCCAAGCGGTGGCAGCCCCGCACGCCACGTCAACCGCCATTCTTCAGCATGTGCAAGACACCCTGGCTGTTCCAATATCGACCAGAACAATTTCCCGTCGATTGGTTGAAGGAGGCCTGCACTCCCGGCGTCCGCTCAGAAGACTACCATTGACTCCACAGCATAGACGTGCACGCCTGGCATGGTGCCGGGCTAGAGCGACTTGGATGAGGGAATGGCGGAACGTCGTGCTCTCCGATGAGTCACGCTTCTGTTCTGTCAGTGATAGTCACCGCAGACGAGTGTGGCGTCGGCGTGGAGAAAGGTCAAATCCGGCAGTAACTGTGGAGCGCCCTACCGCTAGACAACGCGGCATCATGATTTGGGGCGCTATTGCGTATGATTCCACGTCACCTCTAGTGCGTATTCAAGGCACGTTAAATGCCCACCGCTACGTGCAGCATGTGCTGCGGCCGGTGGCACTCCCGTACCTTCAGGGGCTGCCCAATGCTCTGTTTCAGCAGGATAATGCCCGCTCACACACTGCTCGCATCTCCCAACAGGCTCTACGAGGTGTACAGATGCTTCCGTGGCCAGCGTACTCTCCGGATCTCTCACCAATCGAACACGTGTAGGATCTCATTGGACGCCGTTTGCAAACTCTGCCCCAGCCTCGTACGGAGGACCAACTGTGGCAAATGGTTGACAGAGAATGGAGAACCATCCCTCAGGACACCATCCGCACTCTTATTGACTCTGTACCTCGACGTCTTTCTGCGTGCATCGCCGCTCGCGGTGGTCCTACATCCTACTGAGTCGATGCCGTGCGCATTGTGTAACCTGCATATCGGTTTGAAATAAACATCAATTATTCATCCGTGCCGTCTCTGTTTTTTCCCCAACTTTCATCCCTTTCGAACCACTCCTCCTTGGTGTTGCATTGTCACTGTCAGTCAGTGTATATCGTGCTCAGTTATCTAGAATAACAAGTTTGATATTGGAAGAGGAAAATTTGCTTAGGATTCGGCAAAAACGTGCAAAAGAAAAAGTTGAAACGAGAAAAGTGAATGATGAAGGAATAAAATGAATTGAACGGAAAGAGCTTAATAGGCGTTACTTTGAGAAATTCAAACAGCGAAAACAATTTTCAATAACCACTTTGAAGTAAATGAATATGCACCTACATCAAGTACGACACGAAAAGTGAACCAGTGGATTTGAACATTCCACAATTGGATGTGAGTGAAGAAACTACTCGTGAATAACGTTGAAATTGCATTGATGTATCTTGCAGCAAGTATTTTAAACAGTCTTTTTCTGGACAATGAATTTGGTTTTGCGTGTGATGTTTGCGATAGAGTTTGGTTTTATTTCTTATAAGTAATTGTACAAAACCCTGCGGCCGCTACAATAGTGACAGCATACCACCAATGTTTTTACAGTTTGCTTTACGTCGCACCGACACAGACAGGTCTTATGGTAACGATGGGGTAGACAAGGGCTGGGAGTGGGAAGGAAGCGGCCGTGGCCGCACGTATCTCGTATGAAGATGGGAAACCACTGAAAACTATCTTCAGGGCTGCCGACAGCTGTGTTCGAACACACTATCTCTGGAATGCAAGCTCACAGGTGCTCGGCCCTTACAGCACGTCCAACTTGCACGGTGGGGTGTGTTGCATAGTGGGTTACGTGCGAGTAATATAGGACTAACTCCAGAGAGAAGAGTAGTGCAGTATAAACGGAGAAGAGTTTATATTAAGGTTGCCGCACATTATAGAGCTGCACATCTTAAAAATTATTGTGCATCACAGCCGATCGCTTAGTTCCACGGCCTTTTTGTTACCGCTAGTACCTCGGAATTACGTACGTTTAATGTTCAAATCAAACCAGACTTTGTACCTCAGTTAAACAGTTTCTGTGTCACTTTCAGAAGCCTCTTCCCTCTGAGTTTTACGAAATGCCGTTATGTAGAGAGCATATAGCTTCTCAGACGCCATCATAATATCGTCTTTCACCTCTTTGCTTACATTTATATCATTTATTGTTCACTTATGACGTATGATGGGTATGTTATTAATCTTTCAAAATCCTTGCCCGAGCATAGGGTGGGTTCTCCCCGTTCTTCTTCGATACAATGTAAAATATTCTTCATACACCACTCTTACCGATTTTTCCTTACAGTTCATACAAACTGTGTCAATTAACTAGCAGTCGGAGACTACGGGGATCGTATGCTTCACGTCAGAGCAGGCTTGTACATCAGAGTTCTAAAACTTCGATGCACGACTGCCTACTAGCTAGGGGGTTTCACTACCTGGTGAAGATGTCGGCCATGAGCTCTGACTCGTTGTTCGTCTGTAGTAATACCTTTCTGGTTCCTAGTTGCAAATTTTCTTTAACGTAATGACTCGCATTGCTTCTCTGATATTTATAATCACACAGCAGTTCCACCTGTGATTTCAGTTTGATCTTTTCAATAGACTGAAATCGTTGTCGTTCCAAGATGAATTTCAGTTTAAGGAATGGAAAATGTCTACCTGGGCTAGGTCTGGTGAGTAGGGAGGATGGAGAAGCACAGTTGTTGTCATATTTGTCCAGAATTGACGAATCAATAACGACGCGTGAGATCCCTCAAATTGCCTACAACAGCACTGCTTCCTTAAGTGGAAGAGCTTTGAAAGAATTGTGTTAATAGGGGTAAGGAGTACAAAGCCAACTTGGCTGCAGGTAAGCCCCTTAGGTCCGGTTTCATCAACACATGTTAGTACTTAACAAGGTGTTAAATCATTTTAACATACGATTTAAGAAAATTTGCGTTTCATCAACAAATGTTAAACTGCGTATTAAAGTTAACATCAGCCATTTCCAATGTTAAATGGCTAACATTAGCATTTAGCAACGTTCCAAAATGGCTGCTGTGAATCTCGCTTTCGAGGCGGAATTGCTCTATTTAGATCTTTTACAAAACAATCCTGATCGAAGAAGAGTTCAGCGACTTTGAAAATTTGACGGATCCGAACTTTCTTCATAGATACAGGTTATCGAAAACAGTTGTTGCTAAGGTTGTTGACGAAATTCAAGTGAGGTTAGAATATCCTACGAAGAGAAACTTACCTCTTTCTCCAATGTTGCAGGTACTGATAATATTACGAGTTTTTGCTACTGGTTATTTTCACATAATGGCCGGAGACAATGCTGGAATTTTTAAAGCCACTGTTAATAGAGTTGTTTGTCGAGTGTCTGCAGCAATAGCATCCATGAGAAGGATTTATATAACATTCCCTTCAGTAGAAGAGCGTCAGCAAATTATCCGCGACTTCTATGAAATAAGCCGTTTTCCTGGTGTTTGTTCTACGTGCAATAGATTGCACACATGTAAGAAGCCAATCACCTGGAGGCAATTGGGCCGAAATATATCGTAATCGGAAGGGATATTTCTCTGTTAATGTTCAGGTGATTAGTGAGTCTAACCTCTAAATCAGGGATATACTTGCTAGGTGGTCTGGTTCTGCACACGACAATACAATACAGTGGCGGCGCGTGACTTTCATCACTGGGGGTTCAAAAGAAGAAAAAATTGCCTCCCCCCCCCCCCAACCTCTCCTCTCCCCATCTCCGCCAGCTTCTCTTCCGTCGTGGGCCGTAACCTCCTAAACTAAGATGACATACGTTCTAGAAATGTGATCAAATACGAGAGGAGCAGAAAATACGGTAGGCCTACATGCCGAGTTTTACCACATGCAAAATAAGAAATAACTGCTTCATTGAAGTTCGCAGAGTCTCGAACAAAGTTCCTTTCAATTGACAACATAGCAAGAGCAATAAGTCTATCCTCGGTCATTGTGCTGCGCTAGAAAGTCTTTATTCTCTTCAGGGTAGAGAAACACCTTTTTGCTTCCGATGTCATGGGAATAGTAACAACTATATTTAAAAGTTTTCATTGGTATTGCCTTGCCGCTATTCTTTGCCTCAATGATTTTTGAGTTAAGTTTCTCTCCAAAAGGTAATTATTCCAAAGAAGGCAAATTAATAGGTGTTTAGTAAGTAATGATATATTTAGGACAAGATATTAATTGGAATTTGACAGTTTAATGTGACTTTTGGTAGTAACGATGCTTTTCAACACTAGCGCTAGTTACGTGCACTATTCTCTGTTGCCTAGTCAAATTCCCGTAAGGCCAACAGATGGCAGGCACATACCCCAACCCCAACAACACGACTAGCTAGTCTTGAGACAGTGGCCTATTGCGCATGCGTAAAGAACAGAGATCCGTTTCTGCGATATCCTGGTCTTGCCTTAGTGCTGGCTTTCGTCCCCTCGCACCTCGCCACTCCCGTCGCCTTTGTACGGACGGAGAGATCGCCTTTGTAAGGGGGTTCATTCCAGACAAGTATCCAGCCACAGACCTTGCGCAGCTCACATGAATTGAAAGCCAGTACGAGTAAATTACGGATAGAGGGATTTAGCAAGAGCTTCGAGATTGACAAGGGAGTTGTAAAAATTACGTAGTTGAGTACAATTTGATATAAACTAGAGGTTCATTGCTCCATTGCGCTGTACCAGAAACCGCCACTGATACAATATTTAATAACTCCCATATCGGAGCACAGTTTGAAGTGGGACAATTAACGAAGTGATTTTGTTAGGTGACAGCGGATACCCGCTAAAAAAAGTATCTGTTTACCCCATTGAAACCCTCGCGGACTTTTCCCGCGCCTCGTCCTTTTCTTTTATCGTCAAGCCATCCGAGCGCGTGCACTCAGTAAATATATATTTACTAACTAATTCAATTAACAACTCTTTTTCGAAGGAGGAAAAATTAGAACTACGATTCCGTTTCACTTCACGCGCCATATTTTACAGCTGTGCTCAAACAAAAGCGCATCGGAGCGCGCTGTAAAACAGCATGTTCGTACCACTGCCTCCTTGATTCGTACCAGTTCGCAATATTGGGAGAGTTAACAGTCGATTAGTTAACATTTCATAAGAAAAGTTTGATGAAACGCAAGAAACTTAACAAGATGTTAAATTTCTAACTCCGTATTAACTAACTACTTGTTAGTATATATTTAACATGTGTTGATGAAATCGGGCCTTAAACGTGTTATTTTAAACGTTCGATTATCCTGTGAAGAGGTCTCGTATACACACAAGAAAAAATATTCTGCTAGTGATTTAGCGTAACAAATGAGCAGGACTGCCAGACTCGGCTAGGGGACCGTTACCGCTACTTCACTTCCCAATTTTATCCGCCTCCGTAGCGTAGCGGTTATTATAATAATTATTAGCTGCCGTCGTCGGAGGCCCGTGTTCGATTCCCGGTATTACGGAGAAATTTAAGAATGGCAGGAAAGCTGGTATGTGGTTAAAATGGTCCTTGTAGCTCACCTGCATGGGCGGGGGGCTGAAAAGAGCTGCACCACCTCGGGACAAGGACACAAGTTTACTTTATTTTATAATCGAAAACCTCTGAGTGTTATGTACCTTGGTAGCTAAACACAAGTGGTTCAAATATTTAAAATACAGTACGTATATCAGTAGGATTATAGTTGGTCATTACTAATAACTGTTCTTTTCTTGTTGCAGAGCGGTGATTGTGATATTTCTGTTGCTGATCATCCTGAGTACCACATATGACGCAATAACTCCACAAGGTAATGATTATTATTATTATTATTATTATTATTATTATTATTATTATTATTATTATTATTACCGGGAGAGTTGGCCGTGCGGTTAGGGCCGCGCAGCTGTGAGCTTGCATCCGGGAGATGGTGGGTTCGAACCTCACAGTCGGCAGCCCTGAATATGGTTTTCCGTGATTTCCCATTTTCACATCAGGCAAATGCTAGGGTTGTACCTTAATTAAGGCCACGACCGCCTCCTTCCAATTCCCAACCCTTTCCTATCCCATCGTCGCCATAAGACCTCTCTGTGTCGGTGCGACGTAAAGCCAATTATAAGAAAGAATTATTATTATTATTATTATTATTATTATTATTATTATTATTATTATTATTATTATTATTATTATTATTATTATTATTATTATTATTATTGGCAATGAGTATTCATTCTGCCCATAGGTGCTCAAGAAGTTGACAGTGCATGTTATAACAGATTTCATGACACTGCTTTAATTCAAAATATGGCCTCTCGGTTAGAATATTTATTCTAACAAGAGTGTAAATGGAGGAACCTAATTTCTTCCCTTGACCTTCCGGAAAAATCTAAACTGAGATGAGTTCTAGAAACATATAAATATGAAACACTATTTTATTTGTGAAACATATGAACTCATTTCAAATTGTGGTTCCTTGGCGTTGTGGCCTTTGGTTCAGCAATTTTATCCGCGTCTGGTTAATTCCTCTAGCTCGTTGTCTCTACCAACTACCAAGCTAGTTGGCCGTGCGGTTAGCGGCGCACAGCTGTGAGCTTTCGTTCGAGAGATAGTGGGCAGTCCTGAACATGGTTTTCCGTGGTTTCTCATTTTCACACCAGGCTGTACCTTAAATTAGGCCACGGCCACTTCCTTCTCACATTAGCCCTTTCCCATCCGATCGTCACCATAAGACCTAACTGTGTCGGTACGACGTAAAGCAAATAGTAAAAAAAGAAAAAGAAAAAACTATACCAACTACCACAGAAACAACAGGTGGGAACATCTCTTCTGATAGGATTGACGTATAGAAGGCCCATTACAGGGAGCAGATTATTCATATTTTTTCTTTAGTATCCTTTAGTTTAGGGAATGGAAAAATATCTGCCAGGGTTAGGTCTGGTGAGTAGGGAGGATGGAGAAGCACAGTTGTCTTCACATTCATCTAAAATTGATTAATCAATAGCGATGCGTGAAATCTCTCAAATTGCCTACCAGAACTGCTTTAGTAGCCTATCTATCCAGTAACATGGAAATAAACTTCAGTTACAGTTTAAAGATTCACAGCTTTGACATTATGAGGTGCCAATTACAAAATATGAAGTTTTGAGAATTCTGTTAATAAATGATCTTTTTCTCTCCTTCCGTAAGGGTGTAGTAGCATCATGTACTACAGCAAGCACCTTAACGACCCATCTCCATGGGTCTCTACAATAGACCCCCCGACCCCATGGTACTACAGCCCTTGAAGGGCCTTGTCCTACCAAACGACCGCTGTTCAGCCCGAAGGCCTGCAGATTATGAGCTATCGTGTGGTCAGCACGACGAATCCTCTCGGCCGTTATTCTTGACTTTCTAGACCGGGGCCGCTATCTCACCATCAGATAGCTCCTCAATTCTAATTATGTAGGCTGAGTGGACCTCGAACCATCCCTCAGATGCAGATAAAAATCCCTGACCTGCCCCTGAATCGAATCGGATAAGAGGCAGGCACGCTACCCCTACACGACGGGGCCCTTTACCATAGACTTGGTGAATTACTTGTGGTTCTCTCCAGTTACGCTCTTTAGTTGATTCACTCATCTCAATTGTGTCCTCTGGGCCTTCATTAATCGTCTTCCCCTGCCCCTTCGATCTTCTGACAATGTGACCGAAGTACCAGAGTTTTGCTGGCTGATAAATGTCGATTCTGACGCTGATCTTCTTTAGGATCGGGTCCAGTTTTCTGCTTCGTATGTGACGTTCTATAGGCAACGAAATTCGATTTCTACTTCTTCTTCTTTATCTGTTTACCCTCCAGGGTCGCTTTTTCCCTCGGACTCAGCGAGGGATCCCATCTCTACCGCCTCAAGGGCAGTGTCCTGGAGCTTCAGACTCTGGGTCGGGGGATACAAGTGGGGAGGATGACCAGTACCTCGCCCAGGCGGCCTCACCTGCTATGCTGAACAGGGACCTTGCTGAGGGAAGGGAAGATTGGAAGGGATAGACAAGGAAGAGGGAAGGAAGCGGCCGTGGCCTTAAGTTAGGTACCATCCTGGCATTTGCCTGGAGGAGAAGTGGGAAACCACGGAAAACCACTTCGAGGATGGCTGAGGTGGGAATCGAACCCAACCTCTACTCAGTTGACCTTCCGAGGCTGAGTGGACCCCGTTCCAGCCTTCGTACCACTTTTCAAATTTCGTGGCAGAGCCGGGAATCGAACCCGGGCCTGTTTAGTATAGCAGGTGAGGCTGCCTGGGCGAGGTACTGGTCATTCTCCCCAGTTGTATCTCCCGACCCAATGTCTGACGTTTCAGGACACTGCCGTTGAGGCGGTAGAGGTGGGTTCCCTCTCTGAGTCCGAGGGAAATACCAACCCTGGAGGGTAAACAGATTAAGAGAGGAAGAACACTGAATCAATATAAAGAAAACATTGGGGTTTACATGTATCTTCTCAGTTTCTGATGTAATTACCTGAATAAAGTAGACGTTATTTAACAGATTTTCATCATCAGATCCATTGCTAACACAAATTCAATTCAATTCCTCATCATCATATTCTAAAGGCTAAAACTTGTCGCCGCAGCCATAGATGTCTATCTTGAGGCAGTCTTTTCAACTGGTCGTAGGCTTTACAGTTCATTTTCTAAAGCAGTTTCTTAAAATAAGACACCCTGGGTCGTCCTCTTTCTCTTTTTCCTGCAACTCGTCCTTCAATTATGTTACAAAAGAACTCTTCATGCCGCAGAATGTGACCAACAAATTTTATTGTCTGTTTTTCAGTTTCAGTTACCACATTCCGTTTTTCTCCTATCTCTCTAAGGACTTCGGTATTGCTCTTCATTTCAGTCCAAATTATCCTCTGCATTCTATTCCAGATCCCACTTCAATTGCCTCTAGTCTTTTCTTTTCCTGCTCTCCTAACGTCCAGCTTTCGCAACTGTACAGAAGTACGCTTCGTACAAAGATTTTTGCAAAGGCCTTGCGAGTTTGAATATCTGTATGTTTATTGACCAGCAGATGCTTTTTATCGTGGAAGCCTCTCTTTGCCATTGCTATGGTTTTTGTGACTTCTGATATGATCCAATTATCACTCGTGATTAGGGTTCCTAGGTAACAAAACTGTTTCACTTGTTCAATTTTATCAGGGCCAATTTTGATGTGTGTTAAGCGTTTTCTTGGACTTACATATTATCATGGTTTTTGTTTTCGCTGCATTAATTTTGAGGTTCCATTTGCCTAAGGATTCTGTTAGTATGTTGATCATTCTCTGTCAATTCCATTGGTGAAAATGATCACCATCCTGTGCATTGAAGAGTATGTTCTAAATGATTTTGTGTTAGTTATTTTAAGTTTTACTAGCTACATTGGAACAACAATATTAGACAGAGTAACCAGACTTTTCATACATGCGTTGTTTTCTTCAGGACGACGTAGCGAGCTCTTGCTTGCTTTCTCGGCTATATCTAACGGACGTCGCATCCTAGCCACCTCAAGTTCCTCCGACACCATGGGTGTTGTGAACGGAGTGCGTGTCATCAGTTTAGCGTGGGTGGTACTTGCGCACAGACACAGCAACAGTGTGACCGTTCCCTACTTGAACCTCGTTGACGGAATAGATGTAAGTACCTACCTACCCTATCCTTATAACAAGTGCTGCACTGTTAGAAACTAACAACTGGCTAGACGTTATTTACAGTGAATATATTCGTTACTTAATGTTGTATTTTGTATTATGTAGTATAGTTCACATTAATGAAAATGTCAAATGTTCCACCGAACATCGCACTAGACCAGGCATGTGCAGGCTGCGGTCACCAGAACAGCCCGCGAGCAGCCGCTTGCAGTGCACCAGCGGTGACGTGCGGGCTGGCAGTAACAACTTCCTCACTAAGATCTTGAATTCGTTGATTCACAGTCCATCTTGATAGGTTTACTGATTCACTTTGTTTTATCAGATTCGGACTAAATTCTTCCGCGCCCCTAGTGTAAACAACCTTTGATCAAATATCCATCTGATGAACTTCGTAATCGTTTTGCCAATTGAAGATAAAAATTGTAGGAGAGGCGGACGGCTGACTCATTGTTTATATTTACAATTTTATTCTCCTGAAAGTAAACAGAATAATGTAAAGTTACCCTTGCTTCAAATAATTCTTACATATGGAAATTTCAGGTTTTCCTTCTTTTTAACAATCATATTTACGAACCATCTAATAATGTGCTAATCATGCGTAACAGAATGGCATTGTCGTAGTTAGTGCGTATTCAGTTTTGAACCATATTTAATAGAATAATATGATTAGGCATAAATTAATCATAAACTCTGAAATATGTGAATACGATACCTACCTCTTGGTTGATCATTTCCTCCTTTAGTCACTTTATTAGTGCTAGACGTCCGACTCGTTGGCTGAATGGTCAGCGTACTGGCCTTCGGTTCAGAGGATCCCAGGTTCAATTCTCGGCCGGGTCGGGGATTTTAACCTTCATTGGTTAATTCGAATGGCCCGGGGGCTGGGTGTTTGTGCTGTCCCCAACATCCCTGCTACTCACACACCACACGTAACACTATCCTCCACCACAATAACACACAGTTACCTACACACGGCAGATGCCGCCCACCCTCATCGGAGGGTCTGCCTTACAAGGGCTGTACTCGGCTAGAAATAACCACACGAAATTATATTATATTAGTGCTAGACGATCTTCATCTTTAAATTTATCATAATCCTTACGATGATAAACGATATAATGTTGTTTTAGATTGAATTTCTTCAATTGATTCAAGGTTTTATGACAAACTAGAAAATTACCGTTTTGTTTGTTTTTCCGTACCAAGGAAATGATGTGTAAATTAATTCTACTGTATTTCTGTGTTCTGTTTATTTTGAGAAAATTCCGTCCTTCCAAACTTTTTCTTTGATTTGTTGTTTATGGATCCTGGTTCGTGTCGCGGACCAAAAATCCGTTGTCATCCGTTGTATACTTGTTGTGCGTGTGTGTGCTCACAATTTTTATGTGTATCCGTGTTTAAGATTGTATAGTTCACCACTCCAGGTACGTTTTGATGTTAGTCCGAGCTTATCTGTACTATGTCTTCTCCATAATGTCGTGATGGAGAGTATGTCAAAAACGGTATTAGTCAGAATCGCATTCATTGCTAGCTACAACATCAGGGTAGACGTTTAATGAGGTGTACTCAACCTTTAGAGTGATAACAGAAAAAAGAAAAAATCTCGGCGAAGAGACTGTGCTCTTTTAAGAAAAAGCGGGAAGATTGTCGCTAGATTTATTTGCAGGTCCATGTGACAGTTGTGTATAGTGATTTAATTTTGTAATTTGTACCTCGTGTTTGTGTATTTTATTATTTTGCCTTAACAATGGATCAGTAAAGCGCACCATGAAATTTTTCCTTGTGTTTCAATTGCCGTATTATCGCATCCTTTATAATTTTCCTCCGCATTATAGACCTTTAAGGTAGATTAAGTTCTTTTTAGCCGAGGACGGAGCCGGAAGATACGGCAGAGGAAAGTGCGTACGACTCGCGCACGGCCTCTCAAAGGGGGGCGTTGTCCATACATCCATTCAGGCATTCTGAGCCGTGGGATGTGGTGGGATGGAACCCTGGCCAATAAGGTGCCAGTAGATACAATGAGACTTGAAATAAATATCTAATACCATTAATGTCAAAGAAACAAGGTTAGGAACTGAAACTTTTCGCACAGACTTCCGATTTCCCAACGATATATTTTGTCAGTCTTATTGCTAAGCGGACAAAACCACTTGACTGCAGACATCGGTAATCCAATATCTGAGAGTAAATCTGCTATATAATGCAGCCAGGCCCATGTAAACCTGCAATTACTCAAACCATTAACAAGTATAGACTAAATTGATGTCAGTAGGTAAATCACTTTGAGTCATACTGAATTTTAATAATCCTTTATAATTTTATCAGATGTCTAAAATACTCATGTATGACTTTCCGATCTTTTACGTAGTAATTATTTCAGTAATCCAGAAATATCCTATCTCAAATGAAGTTAGCAAGTTGGCACTCACTCTATTTCGGCCATTTCTAGTGGACGGGGCGATTCGAATTTCGCCACAAAGTCGGGATTCATGTTGCCCAATCGGAAACATAAAGAAAACTGGAACACATCTTGAATCCCTTGTGCAACTCCCTATATGGTTATACTAAACCCAGTCCCAAACCTAAATAATTAATTATATTGCCATTACGAGGCCAGTTTACAGAAAGGCTATACTCTCAAAAGCATAAGGAATCGATACCTATAATGCCCCAAAACCTTAACATGAATTAAAAACAATTCTTCTCTACACAATAATTTTATTTTAATGTATGTTAACTTTCATCAGTTTCTAGAAGACTGGAAGAGACTTTATCTTACAAACGGCACCTTGTCCGTGGACACCTTCCTCATGCTAAGTGGAATGCTGCTGGCTTACGTCTTTCTCAAAGAAGTGAATAAAACAGGAGCCTTCAACGTGCCCATGTTCTATATACATCGCTATATCAGGTGAGTAGAATTTAAGCACCTAGCACAAAGTCTACTACAGCCCTCGGTGATGTACTTACGGATATCCCGAAACAGAATAACCGATCGCATCGAAACATACTATGCTTAAAAATATACTTTAGATTAATAGATGGTGGCTGCCAAGCCAAAGCGGTAAAGGTATTCTCGATCCACTCGAAATGTTATGGGTTCGATTCCCCGTCAGGACGTCGAAAAATTTAGAATCGAGAATACCAGTTCTTAACTTGCACTTCGCCCTGACGTTCGTTCAGATTATGAATACAAAGTTAATTCCTGGAGGCAGAGGGTCGAATCCAGTGTCTTTGACACTCGCTGTATTAGATACCTATTTAAATTATTATCGCGTTATCTACCCCAGTCCTAAATCCAAATAATTAATTACACTATAAAAAGGTGATCAGTCCACAGATCAGTTACAAGGGAATCGCTTGGCTTAGACCAGGCTGATTGCGACGAAACTTGATACGATGGTCAACTCCCTCTCTCTCTTCTTCTCCTCATCCGTTCGGTTGGTGGGTGACATACATGTCTTCCAAGCGTCTTCTTTCTTTAACCAATAGCTTCAAGTGGCAATAGGTGTATTTGCCTTTAATGCCGTCTATAAATTGAGTTCTTGGTCTTCCATTACTCCTCCTTCCTTCCACCTTCCCTTCAATAAGGGTGGTGCACCAATCAGAAGGCCAACAAAGCTATTCTTCCTTTTGTTGAAGGATTCAACCAAGGTGTGTTTCTCACTCTTTTGAGAACATTCTCGTTTGTGACTGTATCAGTCCAAGCTGTCTTTAGTATTCGTCTCCAACACCACATCTCAAATGTCCTGAGTTTCAAAACATCTGCTTTTCGCAGGGTTCATGTCTCAGAGCCATAGCTTACAATACTCCATATAACACTTCCGCAACTCTAAGTTAACATTCTTGGATGTTAGTAGAGACTTCATTTTTGAGAAGGCTTCTTTCGCCTGTGCAATTCGAGCATTTACTTCACTCGTACATTTTCCATTAGATATGATCAAGCTCCCCAGATATTTAAATTCCTTTACTTGGACTAATTTCTTCCCATCCATTAGCACATCGACAGTTTGGTCACCCTGCCTAGTGCATACCATTACCTCGGTTTTCTTTTTGAATTTTCTCATACCGCACCTGTCTTGTAGTAATTCGTTTATGAGATTCAGTCCCTTTTTTCATTCTTCTCTCATTCTCAGCTATCAGGGCTATATCATCTGCAAAACGTATGGTACTGAACAGTTTGCCGTTAACCTTAGTACCATGACTGTTCATAGCTAAAAATCTTTAATGGCTTCTTTGATGTAGATGTTAAATAAAAGTGGCGATATTCCACATACCTGTCTTACTCCCTTCCCAATTCATGCTTCTACTCTTTCCCTGTCAATCAATGCTGTCTCGTTCTTGTAAAGTTGAAAGAGTATTCTTCTGTCCTGTAGTCTATTTTCAGCTTTCTTATGGTTTCACACGACTAAGACGTCATAAACTGAATGATAACAGTCATTCTTCCGTAAAATAATACTTACATACTTAAAGAACAGTAATTAGTCGCCGCGGTTTTAAAAGGAATGTGGTGTAACGAAGGCATTGATTGCAATGAAACTTAATGAGAGCCCACAACCTGTTTTCCAGTCAGTGACCGGGTCAGGGATGGCGAGGATAGGAACTGTGCCGGCTGCCGAGGCCTGTCGCACTCCTCTGGGACAATGATTAATGACTGACAGATGAAATGAAATGATAGTGGAGAGAGTTGCTGGAATGAAAGATGACAGGGAAAACCGGAATACCCAGAGAAAAACCTGTCCCGCCTCCGCTTTGTCCAGCACAAATCTCACATGGAGTGACCGGGATTTCAGAGACCGACGCGCTGCCGCCTGAGCCACGGAGGCTTTCCAATTAAACTTAATATGAAGATCAATTAATACATTGCTCCATGACTGTATATACAGAGTGTCCAAAGTGTGACAAAATGAGTCATTCTCATTTGCTACACCAGAGAGCCAGCCGCTGCCTGTTGCTGTGCGTTTAATAAACGAACTTTGGATATTGCCTGTAACAGACAAGGGTACTCCTGTGCGAGTCAAACGAGGGGACTTGTGCACATGCGTGGAGCATTATCTCTGTCCCCATCATACACACCACTTTCCCTCCTTCCCCTTCTCCTCCCTGAAGCACGGCAGCGACTTACGCTCTGGCATACCAAATTCAGCGAGTTCGTCCATTTGAATCGCGCGCCCGGAAGTAACAATGTGACCTCATATTCTCGAAAAGAAAAAAAAAAAATAGTCCGCCTCTGTGGTGTAGTGGTTAGTGTGATTAGCTGCCACCCCCGAAGGCCCTGGTTCGATTTCCGGCTCTGCCACGAAATTTGAAAAGTGGTACGAGGGCTGGAACGGGGTCCACTCAGCCTCGGGAAGTCAACTGAATAGAGGTGGGTTCGATTCCCTCCTCAGCCATTCTCGAAGTGGTTTCCCACTTCTCCTCCAGGCAAATGCCGGGATGGTACCTAACTTAAGGCCACGGCCGCTTCCTTCCCTCTTCCTTGTCTATCCCTTCCAATCTTCCCATACCCCACCAAGGCCCCTGTTCAACTTAGCAGGTGAGGCCGCCTGGGCGAGGTACTGGTCATCCTCCCCAGTTGTATCCCCCGACCCAAAGTCTCGCTCTGCAGGACACTGCCCTTGAGGCGGTAGAAGTGGGATCGCTCGCTGATTCCGAGGGGAAAACCAACCCTGGAGGGTAAACAGATTAAGAAAGAAAGAAAGAGAAAAATTTTCTCCGCCAATCCAATTGCACCATCGTTCTTAACGTAACACCGAAGAGCATCCCTGATTTGTTGTCGGTTTAGTTCTGATACACCCTATATAGATGACCAAGGTGTGTGTGATCAACACACAAAAGTGTACGGCAAACTCAACCGAGGTGCGCATATCGTTCTGACGGGAACAACAAGATGTACTCCCACGTAATCCTACCGGTTCATCCCGCTGAAGACAGCCGCTGCTCTCTCCAACAAGAAGGAATTAGACAACAGTCTCATTACCATAAAAATCAGAAAAGAAATGAAAAGCAGGTAATTAATTTCCCTTTCTTTTACCTTAAAGTCGTAGCAGCTAGTGAAAATGATTCCCATTTTCGTTTACGCACACCTCGCATCTTCGAAAAGGGGCTGCCTGGCCGAGGCGGTAAAAGGCGTGCTCGGTTCGCCCGGAAGGACGTGGGTTCGAATCCCCGTCAGGAAGTCGTAAAATTTAAGAAACGAGGGTTCAACTGGCTCTGAGGTTCACGCAGCCTACACCAAAAATGAGTACCAGGTTAATTCCTGGGGGCAAAGATGGCCGGATAATGGAAGCCTTTACCTTCCACCCCTCCAAGGGCGTGTACGGAGATGGCTTTGCTTTTGCTTTTGGTATCTTCGAAGGAATTATGTAACGCATAGTGGTACTAATCACTACTCATACGTAAAGTAGACCCATTCTGAACACAGTGGAACCAACACATTCTAGCGCAGCACTCGGGTACCTTCTCACGCTAGACGCTAGACGCTGGTCTGTGCAGCCGAGCGCCCACTCCCCCGCCTCGGTGGGATGCACACAATGGTACTGATCACAGGCAACGCCCAGACCCGTGGTGTTCCTCACGTAATGGTATTGCACTGCTGTGCAACACTTAAGGACAAGATAGATAAAGCAACATAAATGAATGAAAGCGCCGTAACATGTTACAAGAGGTTTCCTACACGTGCATAGAAACCTGGCGTAGCGCCAGCGCGACTTTAGCGCCAAATGGATCTGGCTCCACCAAACGAGGCAGTTGAAGGAACGGAACAAGACACTGTGAGTCAATCAGCGAGCTGGTACGGTGTACTGTGGTGGTGTTATTCATTACAACGTGGCCCGGAGACAACATTAGATGACTTCACACGGGGAAGAATCGTCGAGAAACTGGAAGAAGGACGAAGTGTGACGAGTGTAGCCCAGGAGTTTGGTATGGCTCACAGCATTGTTTCACGTGCATGGAGAGCATTCCGAAACACAGGCACTGCTGCCCGAAGGAGAGGAGGGGGTCGACCATGGTTAACTACAGCAGCAGATGACCACTATATTGTGCAACAGGCAAGAAGAGACTCACGTCAAACAGCGGGTGCAATTTCAACCACATTTAACAGGACTGCAAGGCACCTAATCTCACGTTCCACAGTGGCACGGTAACTGCATTGGTGTGGTTGGTTTTCTCGACGTCCATTACATCGTGTTCCGTTGACACCCGCACATCGGCGGCACCGTTTGTGATGGTGCCAAGGGCATCAGGTCTGGACCGACGAGGAGTAGGGTCGTGTGCTCTTCTCAGATGAGAGAGGATTCAGTCTGTGTAGTGATTCTAGACTTACGCTCATCTGGCGAGAGGTGCGAACACGTAATGCACCCAGGAACATTGTCGAACATTATCATTTTGGTGGCTCAAGTGGGGAGCCATAATGTTGCATGGGCGAAATATTTGAATGGGGTACACTCACCGGTCAACGTTACTGTGACAGTGTACTCCTTCCCCATGTGAATCTTTTCAGGGGTGCATTCGGCCCTGGCTTCAGTTTTATGGATGACAATGCCAGACCGCATCGAACAGCGCAGGTGGAATAGCTCTTGGAACGAGAGGATATTCGGCGAATGGACTGGCCTGCCCGTTCCTCCGACTTAAATCCCATCGAGCACACGTGGGACATGTTGAGCAGACGTATTTTAGCATGTCCACATGCACCAACAACCATCCAGCAGTTGTCAATCGCGCTGGTGAAGGAATGGATCGCCCTTCCTCAAGAGCGCCTTACCAATCTAGTAGTCAGTATGGGAACAAGTTGCAGAGCATGCATCGCTGTTCGTAATGATCACACACCCTTTTAAGAACCATGTCCCTTCTTTTGTGATGTCCAGGGGACCATCATGAGTCGCAGTGACTTAAGTGTAATTTATTGACTCTGTATAAAAGTCATTTCTGTTCGTCTCATCGCATATTCCTTTCAGTTGCCTACCATACCATACTGTAGCAGTGCTTCCTATGTATGGTTCAAGTTTCATCGAGCTATGTTACTTGACAGTTACTTTCGTCCTTAAGTTTTGCACAACAGTGTAGTGCTAATTCCAGCATCCCTTGGTCGCCCTTTTAGTCGCCTCTCACGACAGGCAGGGGATACCATGGGTGTATTCTTCGTCTGCGCCCCCACCCACAAGGGGTATTTGCAGAAAGTAAAATTCTGTTAATGTTGTCAACATATAATTTTCGGTATAAGGTGTTACGTTTTTTTAAAGTAAATCTATCAGTATATTTCTACAGTGTGTAAATCATCATCAGCCAACCGCTCCGAGTCGCCCAGCTATTATTTGGCAGTTAATTATAACAGTGCCCTTGATTATTACTATTGAATTTAGGACATTTTAATTAATCATCCCCCCAAGTTTCCTTGAAAAAAGTCTGGTCCAACAGAAGTTACTGCCGAAATTACGAATAGTGGAGGCTTTTAGCTCCCACTTTTCAAGGGGTCTCTATGGTCTGTAAAGAAATGGATTTAGTTAGTTTAGCTTCACTGTTGTGCACGAAAAATTATAAGTAACGCTCATTGTTTTCCTTTTTCTCCCATAGACTGACACCTCTGCTTGCAGCTGTTATTCTGTTTCATGCCACACTGCTGCAATATATGGGTTCTGGTCCCTTGTGGGAAAGACTAATCAAGTTCCAGCGCGATTCCTGTGAATCCAATTGGTGGCCTGATCTACTCTACGTCCAGAACTACGTCAATAACAGAGAAATGGTAAGTTACGGCCCTCTTCCCTATATTAGCGGAGTGCGGCTGAGTTGCAAGGATATGTTTCGATTTATGTAATTAACCGTCTGCAAGTTTACATATCAACTTGCTGTGTTCACATCTTTCGAGTTTTTCATCTTACACTTCCATAATTTTATTTATTTTCTTCTTCTTAAAACAGTGGTTCCCAAGTTTTCCAGCTGTCTCCTCCTCTTCCCTGTCCACCGCCCTTTGTAAGCTGCACAGACCCTATGCCTTCCATACAGTCATTAAAAGTATTTCCTTCTCAGAAACATGTTCGACTAACTAGGGTGTGTGTCTGAAACAAGAATCTACATTGAAATACATAAAAATAACTATGCATCAACAAGGTGTCAGTATCAAATTGCATCTTCAAATCCAAAGTGCTTGTTTCAAGAGAAGTTTAATAAACATGCAGTTAATTAATTATTCCACTGTCGGCAGCCCTGAAGATGGTTTCCCTTGGTTTCTCATTTTCACACCAGGCACATGCTGGAGCTGTACCTTAATCCAGACCACGGTCGATTCCTACCCACCCCCAGCCCATTCCTGTCCCATCGTCGTCATAAATCATATCTGTGTCGGTGCGACGTAAAGCAAGTTGTAAAAAATAAAGGAAGATGATTCCACTCGTACTAATTTATCCGATTAACAAAATAATTTGCCTTTATGACAGGTCAGTTCAATTCGGACACTCGGAGACAAACAGTAAGAGTACGTTTGGAGAATGGACAGGAGGAGGATACTAAATAAACTGCGTAATGTGTGCTCATTGGGAAAAAGACCCATTGGACGTCCGTTGGAAAAATGAACTGAGTTCGGAACAGATCACATCGTCTGTTACTTTTCTATATTTCTTTAGTCACACGTTTCTTTTTTTTTTCTGAGTAGTTTGTCTGTCCCCTCCCCTCCCCCCCTCCCTATATTTCAGAAACTATTGAAGATAGGGAATTGACATTTTGTACAGAACTCTTAGGCAGATATTAGATTAATAACTTATTGCCCATGTTTAGGGTTCTAGGCGAAATACTTCCCAAATTTTGTTAGGACTAACCACAAAACATTTTCAATATTTAGGACTAACCACAAAACATTTTCAATATTTTTTTGTTTGTAAATATAAAAATTCACACTGTAGAATCCTCACACACTAGAAATGCAAGAATGCTCTACTTTGAAGACCAGATTATAGTGAGCATCTATGAAATATTTAATTCCAGTGAAGTTGCTGGTTTCTGAGATACATGTACCAACTCATGAAGTAACAAAAGTTATTGAATGTTAAGAAATTCATTAAAAAGTCATAAAAATTTAATTTTTGCGAAAACACAACTTTTATGGACTCAGCCTACACCAAAAATGAGTACCAGGTTAATTCCTGGGGGCAAAGGCGGCCGGGCATAGAGCTAACCACTCTACCCCCATCAAGTGCCAAGGTTGCGGATAGTGGAAGCCTTTACCTTCCACCCCTCCAAGGGCCTTCATGGCCTGTACGGAGATAACTTCGCTTTTGCTTTGCTTACAACTTGTATGGGTTTAAAATACATTTTTCCTTACAATTTCCTTAACGTCGCACCGACACAGATCGGTCTTATGGCGGCGGAAGGATGGGAAAGGGCTAGGACGGGGATGATAGCGGCCGTGGACTTCATTAAGGTACAGCCTCAGGATATTCCTGTTTTCAAAATGGGAAACCAAATAAAACCATCTTCAGAGCTGTCGACGGTGTGTTACTGCGACGTTAAACAAGTAGCAAAAAGACAGAAAAACAATAAATCTTCCCCCATTACAGGAAGTGTTGAAAATATTCTCCCTCAGCCTGTAGACAAGCGTTGTACCCGTGATGATTTTCCGGTTCACTCTCTGACATTCAGTCCCATGAGTCTTCAAAATGTCAGTGCAAATTGCTTTTCAGTATCTACAGCGCATGAAAATACGCCGTCGAACATTTAATTCAGAAGGCAAGAAACGCACTAAACTTATTATTTCTGTATAAGAAACAATCACGCCGTACGCTTTACGGAAGCTTATCGCAGAGTAGCTACCACCATGACATCACTGGGCGAGCTGTATAGGTCACTATCTACTCGCCCAGACACAGCATAGGGAATAATCGGTAACTCGACAGAGGATCTCACTGTACAATTAAGTGAATTAATTTAAAAAGTAAGTTATAATCTTGTTTTGAAGTACTAAATAAATACGGTATACGTGACATTTGTTCCGGTGTATAAATACCATTTTAATAATAATCATTCTCAAAATTCTTCATTTTGCTTTAATATTGTGGTTGTAGTCGAGTCTCCCCTATTTATAGATTTCACATTAATAGTATAGTATTAATTCTCTATCTAGCTGTAGTCCCGAACGATGTTTGATCTCTTTCAGTGTGTGGGCCACTCCTGGTATCTCGCTGTGGATATGCACCTCTATATTCTCTCTCCGCTCATCCTGATCCCTCTGTGGAAGAGACCTAAGTTGGGATGTGGTCTTATATGTCTCTTAATTCTAATTGGCTGGGCTATAGTCTTCTCGGTTGTATACATCAAGGAACTGTATCCCGTCATCTACCCGATGCTAGAGTAAGTTGAAATCTCCTTTCTGCATTTTCTTATCTATTGGACGAATTTTTAAAGGTCGCTGTTCAATGGACCACAAATTCTGATGTAACATTGTAATGAAGTGTGTTATTTTGTGTGCAAGTTTTACGTAGTTTATTGTTTAGCACAATAATAAAAAGATAATAATAATAACCTCCATGAAATAGCAGCCAGAACAGAACTCCACATTTCTTATGAAAAGATAAAATGTATGGAAGGGACTAGATCATGTTTAAACAGTCAACCGTCAATCACCAAATATGGAAATATCTCTCAAGTAGACACATTTAAGTATCTAGGTGAAATTATTGAACCGGCAGAGTTAAATTAACAAGCTAAAAAATAAATTAATTGCAAAACTTCAAAGTGACAAAATAAAATAACTATACCAGAAAAAGGCAAAATTATGACGTTATAACGCAGTAGTTAAAACAGAAGCACTCTACGCATCTGAAACTATTATAATTGGTGGCAAATATCGAATAAAGATGATCGAAAACAAGAAAGAAGAATCCTCAGGAAAATTATAGGACGAAAATGCGAAAATGGAATGTGGATGAGAAAGAAGTCAAATTAAGTCTATCAAGATTACAATCTTATGGTCGCTTATATAGAACGGATAATAACAGGCTCACAAAGAACATTTTAAACTTAGGCTTATCAATGAAAAATTACAATAATTGGCTAAAAGAAATCAGTGAAGCCTGAATGAAATTGACATTAATGGAGAAACCATTCAAGAATAAAATTCAGAATCTTAATTCACAAACACAAATTCACTGTAAAGCCCACCCGACAGAATGGACTGAACAACATAAAAAGGAACACAGCGAGAGGATGAAGAGGCAGTGGGAAGAGAAGGAAAAACTAAGAAAATGCTAATAAATTGAAACGCGCTCCTTAGTTAGGCATAACGAAACAAGAAGAAGAAGAATTACAATAGGGCCTAATAATAATATCTCAGCTGTCGGATTACAGGCCTTCTGAACTGATGTCATTTGGAAGGCCTCTATACCATCTTGCCGCTCCTATTGCGCTGCTTTACTAGATTGTTGCCGGTCTGAGTGGCTCAGATACTAGAGCGCTTGCTGTCGGAGTTCGATCCCAGCTCCTTCCAGTGGTGTTTCAAGTACTCAAATGTGCCAGCGTCATTTCCGCAGATTTAACAGCATGTAAAGGAACTCCTCTGGGACAAAACCGGCTCCTCAGCACCCCCGAAAACCGTAAAATGGGTGTCAGATAGAGGTGAAAGCTGTCGGGCGCTTTCCTAAAACTTAATTTTGTTGAGTGGATACAGAGAGCGTTTCCAAATGTCTAACATTACGACATTGACTGCAAAGACCTTCGTGTGCTTCTCGAAAATCGATTTATCCACGAACCTGGGATCATCAGTTGAAAATTCTTTCTCTGATTTATGGAAGTCATCGACCATTTCTGAAGGTCGTAGCTGTAAGCTTGCATTTGGGAGATGGTGGGTTCGAATCCCACCGTCGGCAGCCCTCAAGATGCTACCCCGTGATGTCCCATTTTCACACCAGGCAAATGCTGGGGCTCTACCTTAATTAAGGACATGGCCGCTTCTGTCAAGTACAGATATCATCATGTCCTCACACTGATCATTCAGTTCACCATCACACAGTCGATATTTAAAAGTACAGATATCAACACGTCGATACATGAATTATTCACTATACCATCCCCTGTAACTTACTCAAGTCGATTCTGACAAATACAGATAAGAACTAAGTCTTCGACTCCCTGCAACACCCACTAACTCCCTCTCAGGCCTCTCGGCCTGTCAGCTCGATGTATATACTGTACTGTTCGACAAACAGTCTAGAAATATCGACTTCTGGAAACGATCTTGCAACACTCTAAATGGAACACATCCGAACATACAGGGAACAATCGATCGATCGGCCTTTCGATTGGAGTGGATCTAACTCGAATGTTCAATTACAGTTTACAAACATATATGCAGAAGTTTACAAAATAAATTCTTAGTGATTCTACATGTATCTGGATAATAAATCATTACGGTAAGTTTCCAGAACCTTTCATATGTATCAGAATGTTAGTGGATTATACCCAATATACGAATATTACATAACTTTCTACAGTTTTCGACTACACAATTGTTGAGGTTAGACGTATTCACAATACGTATTTGAGGTTATAACAATTTACAATGCACTTATCATTTAATAAAAGATAATTAAAATATATATAACAAATAATTGAAGGTTTTACAAGAGTTAGGGTATTTGTAGGGTGCCGTACATACGACAGAGTCAGACGTAGAATGTTGCATGAACAGATTTCTTAGCGGCCACAAGACGTCATGTAGCCTACTTCGTACAGCTCTACAGTCATGAGCAGCATACCAAAACAAAACAAACCCCATGGCACAGCAGCTCCTAAGGGCCATGGCCTACCAAGCGATTGCTGCTCAGCCCGAAGGCCTGCGGATTACGAGGTGTCGTTTGGCCAACACAACAAATCCTCTTGGCCTTCTAGACCGGGACCGCTATCTCACCGTCAGATAGCTCCTCAACTGTAATCACATAGGCTGAATGGACCTCAAACCAGCCCTCAGATCCAAGTAAAAATCCCTCTGCTGGCCGGGAATCGAACCCGGGGCGGGCAAGAGGCAGGTACGCTACTCCCACACGGCGGGGCCGGTCAGGAGCATCTTGGGACACACATATCGATGGGTACGGTATAGAGTACGGGTTTAAGATGTAGTTCACCTGTTAATGTCATATCCATCCGTTTTTGACATTCGTCGGTAACATGCTTGGAAATAATATATGCTTAGACACAGCGTACTGTTACGAATAAAACAGCATATATTTTACTACTCTAATGTATTTCAGAATGAACCAATAAATGCACGCACAATTGCAATTAACCATGAATGGCCAGACTCACTAACTGGTGTCTGTTTACATGTATCTCGTTCTTATGGTACAGTGGGCGGTCCGTCCCCTGTGCTATTACCTGGGGACTACTAATCCTTACTTTCACTTCCCCAAGTCCAGTCACCTCATACAGCAGTTGTGTGTAGACCGCTAGATTTGAACACAGGGCTACGAACTACACAACACACGATGACTATTGCTTGATTCGAGTCCAGAGAAAGTCCATTAATTCACACAGTCACATGCAGTGAACAACTAAACAGCAACAGCTCAACAGTATTCAGCAGAAGGACGATACTCACAACAGCGAATATTAACACAGGTCCATTTACCCTGACACTCACGATAGCGACTTCCCTCGCTGACTCATGGCGGCCCTCAGTCCACAGAAGTACACAAACACGTACAGTCTTCTGTTTCGCAGGTCATCTGCAGTCCAGTTAGTCGTTTGACACTCCGGCACACACATACCTACAGCTCCTCGTTCAGACCTCGTTGGGACACCAGCGAAAGCCAAGACCTCTGTTGCCCTCAGCCCGCCACCGATGCTAACACACTGAGTCTCACACTGTCTCCACCACGTAGCCCAACACTGACTGACTGTCCGCGGCTAGCCACGCATTTTACAGCTCGGGTAAGGTGAGCCAGAACATTCGCGAGGTGGCTAGAGGCGGAACATTCCCACTGAATCTCCAAGAAACTCATAGGTAAGCCAGCCAACGAGAACAATGCACGAAAATGCCAGCCATGCCCTGCAGGCCAGCTGGGAGCTCCCCAGTCGGCCGACTCACATGTCCCTACCAAGAAATACGGAAAGGGACTACCATAGGCCTGGCATGTAACAGTACAATAAGAACAGTGAGGTCGAGGTTCAACAATGCTGGGATAGCGTTATAAAGGGCTACCTTACACCTCTCTCGGTCAACTTCAAGGTTCAGCCATACCGGGCCAACGTCCTCCAATCTCTTCTGGGGCCATATCCCCATATTTCGGAGAAAGTTTATCCTTCAATGTCGACAAATCGTGTGTCCATCGTACAAGTGTTATCAACATCACTTCTCTGCAGAACTAACATCGTTTGACTAAAGTGAATCCTTGCTTCTGCTGTTACAAACATTATTGTTCACTTTTAAGAGATTAAACTATGCATTCGGAAGACGGGGGGGTTCGAACTCCACTGCTAGCAGTCCTAAAGATGGTTTTCCATGGTTTCCCATTTTTCGCACCAGACAACTGCTGAATCAAGCAGGCTGAGCCCGAATTAAGCCCACAGATTATTCCTCCCCAGCCCTAGTTCGTTCCTATCCTAGCATCGCCAAAAAGTTGTGAATGTTAGCGCAGGTTAAAATATTAAACAAAAAATGATTAAGCAAATTAGTTTTGAACGCTGTGTCAGACCATGATAAGCTAAAACTCACAGAAAATCCCATTAAGAAACTAATAAATTGGACGAACAAACGCTGACGACGAGTGGCTTATATATGCATTTCCGTTAAGGTGTTGAAGTTGATGTGTATAACACAAATTCAGAAATAGGATCCGTTTTTAAATAGACTTTCGTTTACTTATGTGTTAATTGATGATGCTTATTGCACATACCTTACACTTATATTTGCAGCCCCTATCTTGTGAAAAGTCTCATTAATGTTTTAATACCATACATAACAGATACGAAAATTACAAGTATACAAATTGTTAATTTCATTTTTTCACGCATTAAACCGATACAATTTCTGGACTGATTCGGCCGTAGCATTGAGTCCCCTTACATTCATTAATTTACAGATAATTGCACAGGTAAAATATATTTATACACTTAGGCTAGAGCCTGATTTACTCTTAATAGACTGTTGTCTCTCGCTAACTCATGCTAAGACGTCTGATAAAGAGAAGAACTCGTAACAAGAAAGTGGCTCCGCGGTTTGAGTAGCTGTCAACTTGCATTCGGGAGATAGTGTGTTCAAACCCCACTGTCGGCAGCCCTGAAAATGGTTTTCCGTGCTTTCCCGTTTTCACACCAGGCAAATGCTGGGGCTGTATCTTGATTAAGGCCACGGTCGCTTCCTTCCCTCTTCTAGCCTATTCCTATCCCATCGCCACCATAACACGTATCTGTGTCGGTGCAATGCAAAGCAAATTGTAAAAATAGGGGAGAACTTGTGTATAGGAACTTCCTCACAGTGTGGCAGGTAAGCCTATTCAAGAGAACAGCTTTTGAGCTCTGCATGCATGTTGATTGAATGTGGCTAATGACATTTGCTCATGAAAAAAATCTAACTTATTAGAAGTGTTCTTTTCCTATTCCCAGTTCTGTGTTGATTTTTGTTGACATTGAATTGTCTATAGACTGCAAGTACTGTATTTGCAAGTATGCAATACTCTTCCTATTCTTATCAAAAAGAATGTAATCTGGTTTATCATTACTGGTGGTGATATTATTATTATTATTATTATTATTATTATTATTATTATTATTATTATTATTATTATTATTATTATGATTGGTTCACAGCTCTGCCGTTATGTTACGGGCTACCGAAGGGTATTATATCCCGACACATGGCCGTTTCATGCCTTGGCTCATAGGCGTCGGTCTTGGCTTCATACTTCATAGTGTCAAGAATACAGACACCAAGCCCAAGTTGACCAAAGTAAGTTTTTTAACATTTGAACTTTTTTAGTAAATATTATGTCTAAAATACTATAATTCTTCCAGTGATCTTACTACGGAAAGTCATGATTCGATCACGATAATTCTAGTAGGCTATAATTGCCCCTAAAAATCTCTCTTTAGGCAATAACCCCCGCCCCTCACAGCTTTGAGAGTTCCCACTGAAGTATTAGTAATTTTCAAAGAATGCGTCGTAAGGCGATTTTATTTTATGTTTTACTGTAGTTAGTTGTACAGATGGATAAAGGGAAATGATGATGATGATGATGATGATGATGATGATGATGATGATGATGATGATGATGATGATGATGATGATGATGATGATGATGATGTAGTTAGTTCTCGCTAAGTGTCGAATTTTGTTCAGCTGGTATATAGCACGATAGACGTATCTGGGAACCTGTTTAAAGTTGAGAGAAGAAAGGACGAACAGATATACGCTCTGCGATTCTCGAGGAGAGACATTGTACTGTTTTATGAGCTGATATGTATCATTTATATTAGTACATCCATTTAAAAAGGGGTGTAGCAAGTTTAAGGGAAGTATCAAAGGCCTATCCTGATCATGTTAAACAGGTTTACATTCCAGTTTCACTGACACCGTCAAATGTGATAAAACGAAATGTTAATAGGATATAGGTAAGGTAAGGGTTATTCTTCCCGAAGGCAGGTCCGAACCTCTGCAGAGGTGTTCCTGAGCCGGAGTTTACGTGCGGTAGGGTGGCCAGTTCCTTTCCGCTCCTCCATTCCCTTATCCCACACCAGCAGCGCGTGGCAACCCATCCAACTTCTGACCACGCTCAATGTTGCTTAACTTCGGAGATCTCACGGGATCCGGTGTTTCAACACGGCTACGGCAGTTGGCATAGGCTATATAGTCATATCTAATACATTTACTGATCTAATTCCTTACTTCCACCGTTATTAGAAGTCAAGATAAATCAAGTTCTTAAATGTGTAAATGTATTTATTTTTAGAAGTATTTATCATCAAACTATGTGTGGTACCTGTACCATTGTATA